>NC_143384.1:55894382-56194382 GCF_980474605.1 Leiobunum rupestre | reverse complement strand
CGGGAGGGTATATGGATGGCGTTTTTTAGCTACATTGCTTAAGTATCGTCCTGTTTCATCGAATTTTTTTATTATAAAGCAAATAAGATTTGATAATTAAATAGTTAAATGTCGAGTAATATCAAAGCTCGCAAGCTAATTTTTTAGCATTATTTAAGCCTCATTTAGTAGTTTTACATATTGAGATATAACGCGTCACGCAGTAATGTAGATTTCTCAAATTTTCTTGCTCTTAAATCCGATTGTTTAAAAATTGGGGGGAATTCTGCGTATATGAAGTGGAAATTTTCACCTTGAGTAGGCTTGAAAACTGTATGCTTTGGTCATTACTCGTGCATTTTAGAAAATAATACAATAAGATGTCAGCAGGAAAACAAGCTTGGGTAAATATATCCCGGAACTGTTCAGTTGATTACCACCACTTTGATCGAAAAGAGATGGAATTCCCTCAGATTTCTAGTTCATATAAAAGGAGCGGCTATCAATTATCCTGTTTAATTCTTGTTAAAGGGTAGAAGAAGTTATCCTTTCCATAAAAACACCCTTCATTTGGAAATCTCATGGTGAATATAGAGCAACATTCAGTGCATCTTCGTCAACAGCAGTAAGACATGAAAAAACTACGGTCTCAAAGAAAACCTATTTTTTTAAAAACTTGAAAATAACATTTTACCACACGCAATCTAAAATAATAATCTTAGCTAGGATTTAACCGTCGGACTGAAAGTAGAGTATCTGCAGATTTCAGCTCTCCGAATGTATACATAAGAAATTCAACACCGATAGAAGTCGATAGTTAACCGATGTTTATATCTCTGTAGGTTAAGTGTTATTGTAGCTTCCCGGTCAACAGGAATGTATCAGTATCGTATCTAGCATGGGTGACACCCGGGGCGGATAGCATGGTGTGCTACTTACTAGTCTCTAGTTTGTTTAAGTTTTTATTTTTTTCACGGTCGCGTGTCACCTCCAAATCACGTCCGACGGGTGGCACCCTATGCGGGCGCCCCCCCCCCCTAGCTACGCCACTGATGTATAACAAAAAATTGACGATTACCATATGAAAAACCAGAGTGGTATGTTTCCCAATGGTATCGTTTCGAAAATCCTCGCATTAGAGACAATATAATTCCTTAAAAATTTATTAAGTTCTAATTAAATTTTAAGTAATAATTAAAATATTAAGTTACCATTAAAATATAAAGATATTATTTAATATGAAGTATTTTTACATTATTTTTATATTTTAACAGTAATTTAATATTTGGATATAAAATCATTAATAAAATAAAGACCATAAACTCCAACGTATTTCCCTGCGAGAACCAACTTAAAACGCTTTTTAAAGACTGGGGTATAAATAAAGCGCAATGAGACCGCTTTACTTTAATGTTTTTTTTCTGATTTTTTGACCTGATTTTAGCAAACGCAATATTAATTTCTTAATGTGAACTATAATTAAAAGTTTTGATTTTTTAACGATACAAAATTATAATGTGGGCGGATGACTGGAGATGAAGTGTTCGACGAGAATACTTTTAATGGGTTTTTCATACAATCTGGGGGAACAAAAATTACAAACCCAAATTTAAAATTTTTTGTTTCTCTGTTTAGGTCAAACTTCAAATAACGACGAAGTATGCAAAAATTTGAGCTCAAATGCGGTCGCCGTGTCTGTGAGTATAAATACTTTATTAAGTAAACAAATATTGAAATATTACGGATGCTATTTCTCGTTTATACCAATTAAGGGTCCAATTAAATGTTTATTTGTTAGTCAAATGAGTGAATTAACTTTAGCCGCTATATCCTTTATATTATATTATCGTTATATCAAATAGGTTTACGAGGGTTCGTGCCAATATGCCTGCATGGACGGAACTTCGAAAATATCTAACAACCTAAACTCAGCGGATATGACTAAGTGTAATTCCCAAAATGCTGCAGACTCTGGTCAAAATCAAGGTGTAAGTAAATTTTCCACATGGTTCATGAAGCACCTTACCTATTTTATTGTTTTTTTCTGATATTACTAGCAAGGGATGACACTGGTTTAATTTTCTAATTATGTCTTAGATTATTGTAAGCTTACTATCACTTCTGTAAGTTCTATTTAACGGTACGTAAATTTGAGCTTATAAAATAACCAAAAATAATTTAATTTCCGAATATATTAAATTGTTGTGTTCGCTTTAATGTAAGAATCCCGAAGTTTTAAAAATAATTGGTTTAAGCCCTGGTCATTTAAAAATATATTCGATAACTGCTACATTGAAAAAGGAATTCAACTCATTTATTAAGGAATAGTATTAAAAATGAAGAATTAAAAAACCAAACAAAATACATAAAAACGGTTTGGTTCACAAGACAATTTTTTTTTTGTCGTTTCTTCTGCATACGATAAATACTCTTTTCGTTTTCAGGGATGCTTTAACGGAGCATGCGTAGATTCAAGCTCTTTACAGGCGTGCATTAGCCAAATGAATAATGGGGAAACCTTGCAAGGTGTAACAGAGGTGAGATGACCATGCGATTGATATTGCAAAACCTTTTCAAATTAGCCTAGGGGAGCAAACACCGAAATGTCGTCAGACAGAAAAATGTCTACTCTTAAGACAACCTCTAGAAACTGGTCGCTAGGATCGTCCTGGTCTAGGCTACAGATCGGATACAAAGTTTTCTTTAGCTTTTGGTTTTCACTATTGAAAAGCCTGAATGTTTCATAGCCCCAATCTCCGCGTTACTGTCTCTGACAACCTTAATTAGAAAGCAAAAATAATTTAACAAAAAAGGTAACTAAATGTCAACCTCTTTGCAGACGCCCGGAGTGTGTACCGTTTTATGTCAAATCAGCGGATCTCAAAAATCGGCAACAAAGAGCGACGGAAGCTCTTGCACGACGAATCAAACCAGATCCGATGGTTCCAGAGTTAGAGTAATTTACTAATTCATTTACTTTATGAGTAAAACGTCTCCTTTACAAGAATCCGATGCTGCCTCTAACTACAAAACGCCAGCATTAATCATGAGTACACCTCCCCGAAGCTCCATTAACTGATCCGTGTATTAGTGCTCTTAAATTCTTTAAGTAACTCTTTTTACCAACACCGCTAGACAGCCTGCTGTCAAATTCACTTTGCAAAATTATGTTCATTGTTTTTAGTATGCACCGAAGAATTATTTGAATTTGCTTTGAAAATTGTTTTAATTTAATTTAATTTAATTTAATTTATTTTAATTTAATTATATCATATTATTAATTTTAGTCACTTTATTTAGTGAACTATATTTCGGATAAGGCAATAATAATTTATTTCTATAATGGCGAGAGTTTTTCGGCAGTTGGGTTCAGATTAGTTTAGATGAACTTCATTTATTTTATAACAGAAGAACTTCACTTCACTTTAAAACTGTGCGTTAAATTGTTTATTTATCAAGATACAATAATAACCTTCTTTAAATTCTTAATCACACTTAAATAAAACAAAAATATTTTAGAGACATAATTGTTATAGATACAGATGATAAGTTAAGGTTAAATTAAACCCAAATGAGCAATCCAAATCAAATATCGGTCTCATCCTTCAAACACACAAATTTTCAATAATTATATGTTTTAAGATTTTCGATGTAAAATTAGAAACTTGCACTCCTTTGAACAACAACTAGAATATAAAATATGACACGCAACAATCAAATAGAAAATACACGTATTTAAGATATATGGTTATAATAACTGTCCGTTATAAAAATATTGATTTGTTTTGAGATTAACAATATAACACTTAATTACGTGTAACAATAATAAAAAGTTTATTCCACGAATTGATTTTTTAGCTTTGTTGGTTTTCAGGGAACTTGCTACAATGGTCAATGCCGCGATTCAAGACCCAGACCAAATCCTCGCCCTTGTGACGATTCATCTGAAAACCGGGATGGTAGGGGTGGACATCATCATCACCACCGCCATGATCATCACCATGGCCATCACCGTGGCCATCACCACTAAATACGCGAGAAGCAAAGAAAATGTCATTTGAATTAATAAAATAATTGAGCAAGCATGCATTTACTATTATTTTTTATTTTCATACCAAATGACCCATGACTTGAACTTGGGCCTCAGCTTCGCTTTCTATTCGGATATTTTATCGTTTAAGTCTAAACATACATAGATATTTATTGATAATCTACCTTTATACAGGAGCTAAAAGTTTGGTTGATTCCTTTTTCAAGCTTTCTAATGCAATGATATACATAATGGCTTGGCTTTGCGCTTGCTTTACTTGTCTGTCTTAAATTATAAGTATTGGGATGGCCAAAGCTGAAATAATATTTCATTTTGCATATTTTCCCTCATAAATATTACTTGACCTTATTTTCTACCGGGTACCGAACTTGAATTCGAATAAGAAAATGGTAATTACTTGTCGGTTATAGGGTATCGAAAACTCGACTAATCGATTAGGCTTCCTGTTGAACTTATCGGGTATTTTCTCCTTTTCCTTCTCGACTACTCGTCCACTATTTGGTTTTTCCAACGAAATAACTAAGGTAAATCTTCACTGGATATGCGTTACGTAATTTTCCGAGATCGTAAGAGTTTAATGAACTAATTATTAACCAAATAGAATGCCATTAATAAAGGAGTCAGCTTAAGGCTAAAGGAGTTGTATAACTTCTGAAATATAACGTACTAAAGAGTGCTTTAAACTACGACCTAATTTTGGGTAACTGCGATTCAAAACATTATGTAACCCTTTGAAACCATTATACTTACAACTAGGAAATGATACGAAAATAAATTAGGTATCAGTCCAGTCTGGATCTGAGTGGCTTCATTGCTGAAGTCCAGTGCGTAGACACATCCTTATAGCGAGGACGGCCGTTCGACGGGAACACATATGCGCGTTTCACAAGCCTCCGAAGAGAGATCTGCTGACCACAAAGAGTAAGATAAGAGCTTTCGGTGATTTAGGAATTAATTCCCAATTTTAGCCGCACGCGATTAAAAGAAATCTTCCGCATCCGAGATCCCTAATAGATCCTCAGATTGGGAGAGTTTCTCGGGGTCCTATACTTGCAAATCCTTGTTTTATAAGCGACCATTGTCGCTTGGTCTTTCGGGGTCACATTTTGTTTGACCAATCGTGACCTTTGGCTCGAACCCCACACTCTGGATTTCTTACAATCTAGGACCATGGGACCCAAAGTCGGTAACATTAAAGGGGTTCTACCACGCCCAATTGCGCACATTGGTGAAAGGTCAGACATTTGGACCTTGGAAGACGATTAAGGTCTTTATTGGCCACAGCGTACTTTTAGGTACACATTACCAAAATTCAGTAAGAGTTAAACCCTGACAAGAACGATACCAGCTTGGCGATTTCTTTAATTTAATACTTCGTTATTCTCGGAGATATATACTTTCGTGAGAACATGGACTATTAAGGTACAGGGACAGTCTGGTTTTATAACATTTCTTACTAACAGTAACGTTTTAAACAGCATTTCCAGGCATATTTTCATCACATAGTGATTCAAACGTCATCTACAGGAAACAAAATCTTTGAAGTGTCACCACCTTTTTTTAATTTTTAGTACTCTAAAGTGTAGCGATTTGAAATTTTTCGTTGTTACCGTTGCAAGCTCTCTTGAAATACATTTAACTAGAATAAAAAAGGTTAAACAATATTTTTTATTTTAGTACAACTATAATTAATGTGCTGTAGGACATAAATTGTAAAACATAATAACGGAAATATAATGTTTACAAGCAGTATAACAGTAATTCACGCTAATGACGCTAATAAGGTCAGAATCACATGCGGGAAGTCTTTTTCTTACCTTTCGTTAAGTTAAAACCAACATTGAAATGTGTAAGAGAAGATTACGGCATCGACGGGGTCAATGTAAATACATATTTATGCTAAAAGTTTAACGTGCAGGAGAACGGTCCAACTACCCATTTCCCAGATCTAAGTCACCACCGACCATCTGTAAGTATCCCTTTGTCCAAATTTAATTTTATTGTTTTCCAATTTAAGGAATATATATCTTTACTTAAGTCCACTCCTAAAATGGATGCATTTCCAAAGGTTAAAAGCTTCACATCCCCGAATCGCAACATAGTTTCGTGAAAGGTCAATGTAAATAATTTCCAGAAAGTGTTTTTATTCTTTAAGGCAAAAGAAGATGTTGACTACAAAGGAATATTAATCATAATTAATTCACCCGAAAACTTTCGTCTTGCATTAAATGATTTGGGAGGCTTTACTGTTATTTTCATTTGAATCGAATCTGTCCAAATTATTTGGAAATTGGACAGTTGGCACCCCAAAAGACAAAAATGGTAATTCCATAAAAACGTGTTGAGGTTGACGGTAACCCGGCCACCGAAATTATTGACTTTAAAAGTCGCTTGACTTAGGCTTAAGGTGGTACCTTGGGTATTAGAATAGCTAATTATTATTATTATCATTAAATCTCAAATGATTTGGCTCAAAGCCAGCCAAATGATTTGGCGATTCAAATAGCCAGTCAAATGGGGGGGGGGGGGATTTATCATTTTGGAAGCTTGCCTCCAATATTTTTACTCACACATCCTTCCTTTTCGGTCACCATGGCTTTTATATAGTAAATTTAGAGATTATGATCTTCTTTCGCTACCATTGTCATATTTTACTTCATGTTTTAAAACTCCGAATTTTTGATATCACCTCAAATAAGCTTCAAGCTTCATTGCAAGGCTTTATTCATAAAACCAATAATTGCCCCTTATCTACTTCTTAACATAACGTGCATTTTAATATGGTGAAATATCCTAAGCCTTTATTGTTTTGGTCTAGTACAGTAAAAAAGTGCTCGATTTTCGTTTAAAAACGCTGCTTACTTGTTTTTTTCGATTTAGGCTTTTTTGTTTGGTGTTTGAATATCGTAATGGCGTTGAATGTCGTGATCTATTAGTTCAAACTTCAAAGGGTATATAAAGATGTTAATAAAGTGTGGGTATTAAATTATCTTCGTTTACAGCAAAATTTGGGTAAATGGTTTAGGCCTTTGTTAAACCTTGACGTAGCCTCTACATTGAATGGGAACCAACGCTTTGCCAGCAGATTTGAAAGTAAAAAAATTCTCATATCTAAAAACTTTTAATTGTAAATACTCATTACCTTAACGGCCTTTTTCAAGGTACTTATCGCCTTGAGGTTTAATTCGAGAGGGTCATAGCAACTGGATGAAGGTTAAAACCTTTTTCTTGGAGTCAGTCAAATTAGCGTAAGCCGATGTCTTAGAGAAGTTACAAAGTCAGTCAACCGGCATATAGTACCATTGTAGATAGTTTACTCTGAGCTAAGTGCACAAAGCCGCCCTTAAATTGATTTTCCACGAAGAAAGCCACTTCTTCGAAACAGACTTTACGGAGCTTATGTTTATGAACTGAAAGTCGTTCGATTCTTTTATTTTACAGCCTGTAATACCTAGAAAAATATAATCAGATTTCTTCTATCAGGTGTGCGATAATGATTTGATTGTTTTTGCAGCAAATGCGAACTATATGTATACCGATTCATCCCACAATTCCTTCATCACAAGTGTCGACTCACTTACAAGAATTTTATGCCAATGCGACAGTTATTATTGGCTAATCGGTAAAACTCGGAAAATTATTTTTCTAATATCTAATTGCAATACTTACTATACTTTGTTTTGTAGAAGACAGTGGCTAATTTGAAATATTTTTAAATATTTATTAATTTTCCATTTTCTTTTTAATGTTTTTTTTAGCAATTTTAAGGGTAGTAAGATTTCAAATTTTAAATATTAGATTATTTTCGAAACTACTGTAGTAAATTTCCATTTGTACTTTTTTTGGATTCCAGAGGAAAAAAAATTAAACATATATAGATTTTTAAATACAGATATTGATGTTCATTCACAATTAAGTAGGTTTTAAATTTAATAAATATTATTTAATAATTTATGTATTGCAGGAAAACTTGTAGGTTTTAGCCTTGCAAATGGTCGTTAAGAGGACCGTTTTTCATCACCCAACCTATTTGTCCGATAATCTTTCGGATATCTTTTATAAAAACCACCTTCATCCTCGCTTGGAATAGGGCTAAATCTTCGTGAAATTCCTCTTGAATTTCATTTGTGCAAAATTAGTGTTTGCTTCTTAAAACTCTACGTTAATAAGCTGTTGCTTTGAATGCACAATAATTCCCGTTGTACTATTCAGTTAAAATTAAATAAAATTAAGATTCTAAATCAACGGTTTTCTCGAATCTTTCAAAAATACCAGCCTAACCTAAAAATTTTCTTTTGTGATGAGTATTGAGAAATGAAACGAAATTCTTTGACCGTGTGGAAAAATACATTTTGATTGTGAAAAAGCATCATTCGATTAGCTTCATTTGAAAACCCGCCAAAGGAAATGATCAATGAAAAAATACGCGACAAAAAAACATATTAAGTAGTGTTAGAGGAAATGACGTTCTTTTGGATTTGCAAAGGGAATTCGAGCGATCCAAATGACGATTTTAATTTGGATTAGGGAATACGGATTTTTTGCGCCTTATTAGTCAGAGTTCGATTAACTTTTATCCGGGATTAACGGAGTCAAGCCTTAGAATTTAATAACTTCAATTAATTTATTTATTGAAACCTAAAAGCCATATCAATCAACTGTTTTAAATATTATTTAAGAATATCATCAATTTTTAAAACAACGAATTATAAGTTTCATAGTGTTATATTTTTATTTCGCTATTCTTCATTGGTAGCTGACTTATTTGCTGTCTCGACTTATATCTTGCTGAGTAGTTCAAAATATGCACGGCTTATTTCTAGGACCAATATCAGTTTTTGCTACTTTACTCAGATCTTATTAACCTGGTAACCAAAATTGAAAGCGGCAATTTCTTCAAAATGCTTTGCGCTAGATAAATAATTGGTGAAACCTTTGAAACACCTGTTTTATATTTGGTTCTTATACTTGTTTGTATTTGCTTTTCATTTATAAAAAAACATGCATACGATGAAGTAACAGTTCTCGTTTTAAATAGATTTAAAACCAAACTGTCTTTTGCTCTTAATACAGTCAGTGGAAAATCTCAATAGCAGTCGCTATAGCAGTAATGTTACTTAAAACCAATTAAATTAAAAATTATACAAATTTGCATATTTATCATAAATTTATATTCTTAAAAGGACGGAATTAGGTATTTGAATTTCCATCAAAAAATATAAAATTTAGGTATAATTTCGAAAAATTTCCATAATGATGTTATTTGGAAAACACAACAAGATATTTTTCTCCTCATAATGCGATGTGTAAAAATTGAAATGAATTTGAAATCTTAAAAAACTAAAAAGTATATAGTTTATCAAAAGTCAAGTTTGCTTTTACTTTATCAGGTATAATAGAATTTAATTTATAGTTTGAAATCATAAAAATTACTCTAGAAATATTTTTTAAATATTAAAAAAATACGTAGCTCTTATTAAATCCAGTAAGTCAACAAGAAAATTATCTCAAATGTTTAAAATTTGAGGTGACGTTCTCTATAACACTTTTGGACAGAATAACTGTTATTCTTTACTTTTTCTGTTTCAAAGAAGTGTTAGATTTTGTAAGAGTGAAGACACAAAATGGTGCGACGTATAAAGACACCAAATAAAAGTTTTGGCTTTTATTTTACTTACGAAATTGGTGAATCAAATTTTATTTCAAAAGTGGTCAGATAGAACTATACATCCATCGAAATTTACAATCCAAAATTTATTTTATTTTATCCTATAACAGTATGTTGAAAAACGATTTTAATCTAATTATATCGAAATTGTTTCATCCCAATAGATTTGAAATTTATCTGGATGTCACTTTATTCCAGTTAGAAATTAGGATATTGGTTGAAGCCATTTTCATGTAAAACCGATTTTGATGTTAGACGTTGAATTGAAGCTGAAATTTAATTTTACTAGTTCCAGGGTTCTAATGTACCTAATTGAAACTCATTAACTTTAATCGATAATTCGAGGTAGATTTGGAGTAAGTCGTTATTTTTCTAGTAATATTAACGTGTAAATGGCCCTGAAACCCTTCCCAAGTGAGGCTTAACAATCGACTTTAAAAGTCGAAAGAAAAATTTTACGCTAAAAAAAACCAAACTGATTCTTAACCGGTTTTATAAACCCGTCCAAAAATCTGTATTCCTTGTAAAAAAACTATAAATTGCCACAACTCTCCACGAGCCATTTCAGTAAGTAAGATTGGGGAGCTGTGGGCTCGCGTGCCATGAAGGGCTTGCCACCACCCTCCTACGCATTTTAACCCGGCCACCGGTTAAACGGTATTAAAAATCGCTAGATGACTTGGGAATTAGCTTAGCTTAGTATTATTATTAATATCACACTCATTTTCGGTATCCGACGAAAGATAACTTAAACAGTTGTGAATTTGTTTTGGTCTAAAACATCAAGATTATAATAATAATCAGCTATAGGCTAATACCCAAGGCACCACCTTAGGCCTAAGTCTTCAAGCGACTTTTATTGAGAAGACGTCCTTTAGACTTTAAGAGTGCATTGCTTAATCTATCTATAACTAAACCTAATTTTACCATTAAGAGTTTAGTCTCAAAAGTACAAAGTAATCATCTTCTCATTCTATCTTTACGCACTCTTTTAAGTTATTTGTATTCGTTCGAAAGTGCCACTGGACGTTATAAAGCATTACTCTTTTCCATATACAAAATCTAATCAGCTATTTGAAGAGAAGTCTGATCCTTAAGATTTCTATCATTCAGACTTTAATCTGGGTTAACAATAAGCATCATAAGTTTACTATCTTTTCTAAAGTACTACTAAATGTCGGAATGGTGGATAAATGTGTTATAAAAAAGAACACAAACTTCAAGAAACTATTATGAAATGTAAAATAGGAGTTTTAATACTAATAAACGAATTTTACTGGATATTTTGTAAACTTTAAGTAAAATCGATTTTGTATATACGGTACTAATACTAAGGAAGTACAGAAAAGGCTACAGGTTTCAATGAAAATCGATTTAAGAATAAAGATAAGTTCTTAGACTTCACTCGAAACTACTATGCTTTTGAAGTTACCTCACGGAATAACTACATTTTTCTGATGACGTTCCAATTAACTCAAAAAATTAAAACAGTAAAACATTATGTGTTCAATTGGTTTTACGCGTTCTTTCTAAAAAAATTTAATTATTATAATTGCAATCTTATATTCATATAATTTATTTTATTCATATAAAAAACATTTTTTGTTAAAGCAATCGGAGTCATTTTTTGTCCAGATGTGTGTGTTGCCAACAACTAGTTAAAATAATCAATTTAAATCGCTAACAGTTTTAAATTTTATAGTATTTTTAAATAACCAATTAACCATCACAATTGTTGAAACAACTATTTTGATTTTAACTGTCCTATATCATAAATCAACAATTTCCAAGGATAACCATAATACTAACGCACAACTGATCAGCAACCAAAAGTCAAAACCGGTTTTTTGTTAAAATCTGTCATAACTTTTTTAGATTTCTGACCAATAACAATTGGTAAAAATATTTTATTAAAAACCATCTAGGTTTGTTTATTTGGTATTTGATTAGATTTAAAAGCTACGCGTGTGAAGACGTAAAGATGTTTGAAATTGATACATAATGATGTATAAGCAAGTTTAAATCCTTAACATAAACAATCAAGACGTTTAAATGTCAAATATAAAAAGCACTTAACATCAATTTGGGAAATCAAAAGCCAATACAAAATATTTAAACCAAAGGAATTTTATCGTGATTGTGATAAGCACTTATGTTGTTTACTTCTACTGCCTTTATTTGAAAATGAATTCTTATTTTCACAAAGATTGTGCTTAAAAATGTCTATGGTTTCAGCAGCGAAAATTAAAACTCAATATAAAACATTTCTTCTTTCAAATTTATTTTTCAGTGTTGTAATAAGGACGGCGCAACAAGTGCTTTATGTACAGAGCACATTTCAAAGTTGTAACAAATTACAGTTACAAAATGTTTTGCGATTTAAATGTCCACGAATCATACATATCATCCGGTCGCATTCGTTCAAATTTCAAATGCCAAATGGTGTTTGAAATATCAAATGCATTACGTTATTAAAGTTGGAGATAATCGACAGAAATATAATGATAACATTTTGCGAAGATGAGAAAAGTGTATAATTATATTAAAAGTTTGATAAATGAAAACTAGCGAAGGGTAAATTAACGTAACTGAAATAAGCCTAATCACATTTCGATGCTTGTTTTTAAAGAAAATATTATTTTAGAAATCAAGTCTTCAATCACAAAAGGGATAAATTAAGTTAAGACTCAACAAACAAGCAACTAGCCATTTAACACTTCATATTACACTATTCCATTGTAAAACCATTAAAACTCATTTTTATAAGAACAAATAAAACAAGACAAAAACCGCTTTTTTTCACAAGTGTTGCAGAAACTTTTTGGATTCCTCACTTTATATTCAACTATGATTAGTTATTAGAAAAGCTATCAAAATGTATGCGGCCAAAACCTTTGGACCATGTGTACTGAAATATAAAATACATCTATTCAACTCCCTATTTATAACCAATTTACCATCGATTGCGGTAAAACTTTAAAACCTTAAAACGTGTTTTTATCCTAAGCTTCAGCGATTTTAAGTTTTATCTATATCCATTACATTCCATTGTTTTTGAACGATTCGTTTAGGCTCATTTTAAATTATCTTTTGACATGAAATAATAATAACCATAAGGCCTTCAGTAAAGTAACCGTATTCCACATATCTTTTATTTCAATAGTCCTTTGAAGCTTCACGGTCACTCCGTGTGAAAATTATCAGATATGACATCATAAAAAATAAATTTATTAACATTCAGTGCGATTAAAATATATTTGTTTTTCAATGTTAAATTTTACTCAATATTATATCAATGCATGAGAACAGAATCGTTCCTTTTGGGAAAATGGGGAGATTTTACTAGTTTAGATAACTTGGCAAAATAAGGTCCTGTTGATAAAATAACCTTGTTGACGATCTAATTAGGGATATAATAGTGATAAAAAACCACCTTCACCAGTGACACCGCTTTTAGAGGAAGATGGTGATTCAGATATACTTATTCTTAAGAATGCCAATTACGAACCCTACAGTGGATCCATCTTAACGACAAAAGTGGACTCACAATTTGTATAAGAAAAATTAAATGAGCCCTAACAAAAGTTCACAATTCGGGATATCCCTTTAACATTTGTCCGTCCTCTAACCAAAACCAAAGCCAGGGGTGAAACTTAATTTAAATATTGACTTTTAAGTTTTGAAAACTGAAAATGATATATTTACAAATCTTAAGGTATTTTTTAAGACAAATTACTTAACAGTTTATACTAAACTGAAATATTTCTATTTTAGGTCCCCGGTTTGGTAGTTTGCGTCCCGATAGGGGTTTCTTACATTTTTGAGTTTGGACATAATAATTTTTGTTCGATTCCGTTACGATTAATTGTATCAAACAATCGCGTTTTGGGTGAAAATAATCGCCACAAAGTTAACATCTCACCTTCAAGAAACCAGGAGCTGTGAAAATATTTAATTGTAAAGACTGTTCGAAATATTGGGAGTTTGGCTTGATACCCCTCCCTATTTGTTGGCTTTTTGCATTTTCGAGGTTAATGCTGGTCTTAGTTTCCTTACTCTTGTACGGTGCTTTTGATAATCTGGTATTACAAGATTTTTGACTGGCAAAATTGGGTCGTCTGTATTGATTTGATAAGGATGTTTTGAGGTAATAATAGTTGTTTCAGTCACAGTTGAGGTTGAGTCAGATAGTGACAATACATTTGTATTGAGAGTCGAGATTTGAGACGACAAGATCGGTGGTGCACAAAAATCGTTAGGAGCAACGGTGGTAATCAGAACTTTTTATTGATTTGTAGTGGCGTTTTTAAGTGGTTTGGCACTTTCTTCTATAGCTTCCTTGGTGTATGAAGCCATTGATGTAGGGTGGTTTAGTTCTTTGAAACGTAATGGAACTGCTTCTGGCCCAAGTACCATGGTATCATTCGATGGCGGTGGAGTTGCTTCATCCAACTCGGCGTCGTTGGTTCTGTATGCTCAAAAAACGTCGAGTTAACGAGATCAATGAAACAGACGCTTTTGTTGTTAACTTCGATTGTTCCCTTGCCTCCTCCGCCTCTTCCTCTTCCTCAAATGCCAGTTGGTAAATTAATAAACCTCTCTGGTTGTTCTTTTTCGTCAGTTCTGGTTAAAAAAATGGTTTAATTTATTGGTCTTCAGTTAGTCTAACTCCCAGAGGAAGTATATCTTCCCAGTCCAATACTAGCTCTTCTTTGGATACTGGTACTGGTGGCCACTAGGAAATTTCATTTTAAGGGTTTTTTTTGTCTTTTTCTACGTTCCAGTTCTCTTTGGTCCAAATTCGACTATTTATTTGAGGGATACTCCCATAAATACGGGTTAGCACCTCCCTCAGGCTTCCAATTGCATGAGACTTCCATTCCTTTTCTGGGTTCGAAATGACTACCGTGGTGAGTCAGCAATAATGAGTGGTATGAATCTTCAGGCACTTATAAAATCGGAGAATCACCAGGATTATCGGGTTTTTAATAGATCTGTTTTCAAACTCAGGATGTTGTTACGGATCAATATTGAAGAATGGTTCTATTATTACATTTCATTTTTGTAAGGCAGGCCATTGTTGTTTACTCAATAGTGATGCACAGGTCTTCTGGTAGTCCACGGATTATTGATATAGAGTTCCTAGGTCTTCTTTTTCTATTTCATAATTAGTTAAAATTATAAAGAATTGTTTAATTATTATTAGTTCGGAGCTCTGATGGGCTGCGGAATTTTGGTTATTCTTTGGAATAGATAATTCATTTGTGACTTCGATATCTTCTTTTGATCCTTCATGGATCTGTATGTCCGCCTCTATATGACCTAAGTTCTGGTAGACCTCTGGAACTGTCTTTTTGTAAGAAATTTTGAAAGGATTAACCTTTGGATTGATAAAAGCCTACAGTGTTTCAATGGGTATTTCTTGAATTTTCCCTTTGCCTGAGCTTTCAGGGAAATTACTTGATAGTGGTTTAGAATACCTGGTCGATATTATGTGTCCATATCGTATGTTTGTAGTTTCTATCGAAGTATTTTTTAGTATATCGAAGTATTTTCCTAGATGAGTAATAAATGTACCTGCCAATAACCGCCTCTAAGATCAACTGTTGTTATGAACTGTGAGCTTCGCATACTGCTCACTACTATGTCGACATTAGCCAAGGGATGACTATTTTTTAGGGTCACTGCATTTAGTTTCCTGTAATATTAAACATAAACGTTTATCGCCAGTTTTATTCGACACCAAAACTACTGAAGAAGCCTAGGGATTGTTAGATGGTTGGATTATTCCGTCCCTTAACATTGCTTCTGTGTGTTCTTGAATCACTTTCTTCCCAGTGCCTGATTTTGTAACTTGCATGCCACTGGTTTCACACCCCCTGTGTTGATCGTATGATGGAAAGACCTGACTAAACCTGGTTGGTCACTGGACACGTTTGGGAAAAAAAAACTAGTGGGAATAATGGTTGACGTTGCGTGGGTGTGATTGATTAGCCTTCAGGTCAGGGGCTAAAATAAGGGTTTTTAGAACTGCCCAAATACAAACTGAATCCCCAAAAGCTAATTTCAATGAGCACAAAAACTGCCGAATTCAGAATTTGTAGCAGACGAATAGTATACCCAAATTACAAGATAAAAATGGCTGTAAAGAAGTATCTTAGTTCAGCACAATTGGCTGCGTTTGTCGATATGTACCGGAAAGATCCGTCAGTCACGACATTTCGCGTCAGGTAATCAGGTATTTCAAACTTATACTTTTTTTGCAATAAATTCATGATAAAAAGCATTGCCCAAATCCGGTTTTAGAACTTCAAATCTGAGTTTTAGTACTTGACAAAACTGGTAGAACTGCCCACTATTTTACGCCTTGCTTCAGGTAGTAGAACGGATTTAGTTGGTTTCTTGTTTGAATAAAACTGGCCTCTGTGAAAGAAGAAGTTTAGATATACCCACAGTCTGTTAAAGTCTACGGTCACCCTCATTTCAAAGAGCCAATCAGAAACTAAAATACGGATTAGTTTTGGATTGATGACGGAAAATTGGTTCAATCGGTCCCACGGTGTATTTACTTAACCATAAAATTTTTCAAATAGCTGAATAAGCAAAATGTTTTCCCCACCGACGAATTTGTTTTACTGTTGGGGTCGACGTCATAGAAACGAGTTACGCGTTTTTTTTTTCGAATTTGACGACTGCTTCAGGTACACTGGGTGATAGTGAAACAGCAGCGGCCTTTGAGAAAATAACAATTTTGGTCCTATTTAGTTTTTGAGTATTTATTTTATATGTTGGCAAAGTGTTGGGTGGGTTATGGACTCCATAAATGAAAATATTCCTAGGTATGTTTTAATATATTTTATATTTTTTGTCGTGTAGTTTTAAGGTTTTCTTTACGTAGGACAAGGCCTATCGCAAATAGTTTGCATATGGTCCATACCTTTATATATACAAGAAAAGCAATTTCTCTTATCTTGAAACTTTCAAAATAAGTTTCAAATGTTTAACTAATAATTTTCTAGTTTATTAAATAACAATTTAAACTAAAAAGATGGTGAAACGATCGAAACGGTCTAAGTAAAAAAAACTTTAGCAGGCGAGCTGAGGCGACACTTTAGACGAAACCGAAAAAAAAACGGCTATTACGGCCAACTAAAAAATGCCTCGGTTGGCAGTACTCACAACAGTTAAAAGTGAAGCGCCGGATTTACGAAAACACCTATTTACCCTTAAGTAGTTTTCAAAAAATAAAACCATGTATAACGTTCAAAATTTTTCGAATAACCGAAAAAATAAAATTGAACAATTCTATTATCAAACTTTATTTTAGTCACTAATCGATCAGAGTCGCGTTGGGCAAAAGCACTGGCGGCGGCAACTCCAGTTCAAAATCTGCAAATCGCAGCTTTAAAATATACACGGCGTCGGTAACGTCTTTGGTTTTGTGGCCGACTTCGATTTTTTCTATAGCATTTTGACAATGTATAAAATGTCATCTCTCCGACTAGAACTAATACAGACAGCAATTGCCCATGCAGACAAATAATGAACGACGACTTTAGAAAGGAAAAGGAATTCGCTTCCCAAGAATCGACCTGGCTGACGTAATGAGTATACAGTAATTTTCGGAAGTATGGTCGGGCTAGATCTATTTCCACGTATTTCAAGACCCTGAAATTAATATAAGAAAACAATTAAGTATTAGAGAGTTAATGAAGAGGTTTAAACTACGGTTTATTTATATAATTAGAGAACATCTCTTTTAATAGAAAAAACAACATGGTAATTTTGTTCTTCACTGAAGATTAACTATTGAACAGACAACACATAATGGTTCGTACGTGGTAGCTGTGAGAATGCTTTTATATAAACAAAAATTTTAGGGTGTCGAGTAATTACATCTAATGATCAATAAATAAAACTCCGCGGATGTTTGTAAATGAGAAAATCCTAATGAGAACCATAAGGCCCAGGCGACACAAATACTAAATAATATTTTCTTTAAAGACTGATTACAAATCGAGTCCAAGAATGTTGAACTTCGTATGCCTCGACTTATTTATTACGAAAATTACTTAAAACAAAGAACACTCATATCTACCTTCGCACAATAGAAAATAAACCACTTGATGAAATTACACTTTTAAATACTAGAGGGTATATTCTTCTTTTCAATAAATATATTATATATTTTATTTAAAACTTAATTAATGTTTTATATACATTTATTTGATAAGAACACAACAAAATTTTTAAAACTACGGAATATTAAACAAATAGTCCTCCAAGGATGTTTCTGGCGGAGAAGAGCCTAAAATCGAGGCCGCGTTCCCACGTTGGACAACGATTGCTAGTCGCTGGACGAGATACGCAACCGAACGTTTTTCTCCCGAAGCTTCACGAATTTTTCGAACAATTGCATGGACCAAACTTAAACCCTCCTTTCAAAAAGAGCCCAAAGTTTCAATGGCGACGGCATTAAAGATGAATCTATTCTCAAGACCAATGTATTTCGCCTACTTCTTCGCTTCAGCCTGGGTGGCGCCCCAGAAAGGGGCTGACGAAGAAAAATACACATACGAAGGAGCTAGAGGGTCCGTGCACGTGAAGTCCCAAACGAGACACTTTCCACCAGACCACGGCACCAAGGTCATACCATCCAGCCGTTTCCCGGGGTCTCTAGAAAGCCCTGGAGGTTCCAAAACGGAGGGCAAGCCATCAGAAACTAGAGCTCTTCTTAAGATATCGTTGCCAGCGCGGTGTCTCGAGGAACGACCAGAACTTCTCTTTCAACTCAAACCATGTGTACCCAAAGAAACGACTATGGTTCCCCATCTACAGGCATGAGGGGCACATATCTCGGCGCCCGCAAACTGAAAAGAGTCATTGTCGAGCAAAGTGCCAAGAAAAGGAGAATGCAAAGCATTTAGCCATGCACCAGATTCTTTAGATGAAATGGAGATTAGGCGAGCTTTATTCCGAGCATCTGAAGGCAAACCGTTCAAGTATTCTACAGAGTTGTTGATGAGAGGAAGTTCCCATTTTCGCTGAAAATCCTGATGGTCTTTGGGGGGAGGTGTCCGCTGAGACAGCTCAAGCCGTCGTTGAAGACCTTCATCGAAACTCGGGTCATTAGGGTATTTTAAAGGAGATGAAAACTGTTACAAGTCTTTAGCCTTAATTTTAAGAGCGTCAGTTTTTTTGGGAAACAAGTAGAAATAGCTTCCTCCGAAAGCGGGGAGCACCCAGTAGAATGGAGTCAGCACGGTAGAGGGCCGAAGTACCTGGAGCTTCCTCGTTAAATAAATTACAGAAGAAATCCACATCATGGCCATCCGAATTAATTATTAAAAGTTCGCACTTCTTCGGATTTAGTTCAAGGCCAACGTCGACTGACAGGTGTTTAATGCGGATTAAATCGTCCAAAACGGTTTGAGGGTCACAACCCAAAGAGTCCTCATCCAGAAACCAAACATTAAGTTCGGAAGTCATACGAGCGGCTATACCCTGAACAACAAGGCAAAAGAGAGCTGGACCCAAAGGATCTCCTTGTTGGACTCCACGATCCGAAGAAACGAGATTTTCACCGAAAACGAAATGCGACGATGATTTGTAACATTGACGGAGAAAAGGGAATTTCTTTGTACGCGCATTGAAGAAAACGATCCCTTCGAGCCATATTGAAAGCTATTTTCAAAAGCACTTTTGAAATTTCATGCGCGTGGTTAACGTATCGTCTAGCTGCGTGAGCTGCGGCTTCAGCTCCACAACGAGTTCCAACACCCAGTTGAATGGGACAAAGTAACGGTCTAAGGGTAGACATTATGCTTGTACATCCTAATTTTGCCACCAATCGACCGATAATATTCCGAACAGCGATTGACCTAACTCCTCCATCCTTCTCTTTGAAAGCGCAGAGGGAAGCCCCAAAGAGAACTGGGCAGATTGTTTGGGGAACGAGACCCCCGAGAATGAGGTGACAAATTCTTTAGATATATATTTATTAATGAATCCGACCTAGAGAAAAATTAAGCATGATGGTTATTTTAAAATGTAAATTTACCTGTAATCGATTTTTTCTAGCAGACTTTTGAGCAATCTCTTGTTGAAGAATAGATTCAGCGTTCGCAGTTCATACTGATTTGTTCCGATATGAATTTTATTTTCGCATTCTGGAAATTGTACTTCAAAGTCATTCTTAAATATCATGGCGTATGTTTCTGGGCCGAAAAACACAGCTTTCGAAGAAAAATATTTTATTTCGTTTAG
The DNA here is from genome assembly GCF_980474605.1 of Leiobunum rupestre. Lineage (NCBI taxonomy): Eukaryota > Metazoa > Arthropoda > Arachnida > Opiliones > Sclerosomatidae > Leiobunum > Leiobunum rupestre. The sequence continues at coordinate 56,174,418 of NC_143384.1, read as the reverse complement.
ATCATTTATTCCAACCAGTCGAGTACGAAAGTTATCTAAATGCGTATTCTTCCATTTCTAAAATATAATAACATTGAAAATACAGATAAACCGGGAAATTAGAGCTTTCAGCAACATGGTCTGAAAAAAGGTTATAAGGTAAGGAGTCGTGCTTCAATTTAATTTCAAAGTAGAACAGTTTTGCCCGCGCGGGAAAATGCGGGTTGCTTAAAAAAGGGTCGTTTTTGCAACGTGAGAGTTCCAGCTGAATAGATAGTGGCTTTGTGGTCAGCCCATGAGTTAAGGGTCTCTTTTATAGTTTTATTTCCTCAGCCTCCAATATTTGTTATTTTACAGCACGACTCCGAGGCTTTCATCACGGTTATGGTATGATATGGTGCTATTAAATAATATTAACATGTAAAAGGGTATCAGCATTATGGCTCTTCCAGCTTTATCCTAGGTTCTCTTATTTGACATTTTACTTATTTTAAAGGTAAAATCTCCCTTTAAATCCAACAGACAGCTTTAAAAATTAAACACTTAAAGTAAGCTAAGCTCCTGGTAATATATAAACTATTTGAATTATTACTAGCGTAATTAGGCCACGGTTATGGTATGATATGGTGCTATTAAATAATATTAACATGTAAAAGGGTATCAGCATTATGGCTCTTCCAGCTTTATCCTAGGTTCTCTTATTTGACATTTTACTTATTTTAAAGGTAAAATCTCCCTTTAAATCCAACAGACAGCTTTAAAAATTAAACACTTAAAGTAAGCTAAGCTCCTGGTAATATATAAACTATTTGAATTATTACTAGCGTAATTAGGCAAAATGAAAATTTGGTTAGCACCTATGGCTCGCAGGAAGATTGAGTTTTTTTATTAAGTACCGGATTATTACTCCTTCCACATGGAAATGCCACTTATTTCCACGTCTGATAGCCACTAATTTGTAGTGGAAAGAACCAAAAACTTTTTTTATTATTTTAACTTTATGGTTAGCTGAGTGGCAGTGGCGAAAAATTCAAATTAATTATTATTGGAAGTTACAAAATTAAAATAAGGTAATCAGTTTTCTTCACGTTACTTGCCTTAACTCGAGGGTAAAAGCTGCTTTGGAAAAGGCAATAGGGAACCACATTTCCATGCTGCATAATTTTATCGATGGTGTCCATGTATTCTTTTGTCCTCAACGTGGCTTGCCCATTCACGTTGGAATAGTAGGAAGTCACCAAAACAAGACATCCCAAACTCCAACTGGCAATTATCCATTTGCTTCGGATCTCACGTTTTGGCAATTTAACAGCTGTTGCAAAAATAAAATCAGTTAAAGGTGTTTTTATTGAGCAGAGCTTTAACATTTACAAATCTTTATACAGATATTGCGGTCATCGAGATATATGTAGCTACTTTGTTTTTACATTTCAACCAAAAGGTATTTTTGTGGTAACGTCAGCTTTGCTATAGCGCAAGGCTTGTGTAAATGTGCCTCCTGACATTTTCTCTTGTGATTGAGATATACATGTAGCAGCCATATTATTTAAATATCTAGTGAAAAGCATCAATTGTAACTCACATGCATTCGTCAAATGTGAAAAATAAAACCAAATGTTGTCAAAGATTAAGTTAAGAATTTTTTTTCTATGATGAATCGGGTTTCTTGGAAATGTTTGAATTAAGACCGTCAAAACACAAAGAAAACAGAAAACTCCCAAAATTCCAGTCCAGAGATTCTGATCGAAAGCTTCTCCTGGAAGTAAAATGTGCCCGAACCCTTCTGAGTTTTGTTCGCCCATACAAGAGATCGTTATGAACCCGCTCAAGTCGAAGGCCGGAGTCACGTGGAATCTAGAAATATAGCTTTCTGCTTCTAAGAAATGGTACAAGACGGAGAAGTCTATTATCTGAAATTAAATTTACACAAAATTTTAACATACGATATAATATCAGAATTTTAGAAATAAACAAATGTTTTTCTATATCATGAATTTGAAAAGTTGTTTTATAGAAATATATGGTGATTCTTACTTGCACCTGAAATTTACATTAAAGGTCCATTGACCTGGTTACGTAGTTGACACATACGCCGCCACGAGACTGTTACTCAACAGCAAGCGGCAGTGAGTAATTTAATTATGCAACTAATTTTTGCTTGACATCAAGGTCCAATGAAATTAAAAAAGGTTTGGATACGGAAAATAATAATGATTATTGAATTTTGACATAAAATTTACTCTCATTCACAGTCACATCGTTTCTGCAGATAACTATTTTAAAACGGTACATCTAAAACGCAAAGCTATACATATACTTATAACCCTTACTTTTGGTTCGAGTGAGAAGATGATTAATTATTAGTTAATCTATCGTTGTTGTTAAATGGGCTGTTCCACTCCGACCAAAGCAAGATTACATAAAGGGAAAGGGAAGGTTCAGGTATTCAGACGGAAAAAACCCATGATCTCAGTTAATATTACTTTAATTACGCCATAAACACAAAAATTCATAATACAATAAACCGTCACAAATAACCTAAAACAGCTCTGGGGAAAATACCGAACACTTACTCTTAGCTTTCTAATTTCGCTCTGCCTTGTTGGCGCTCGGGGGACTCAGGTACGAAATGAAATTACTTTTCTCGCGATTGGGGCACACGGGCTTTCTTTTGGTAGGTCAAATAGTAAGAAACTCTATAGCTAGGATTTATTTTACTTTACGCGGGAGGGGGGGAGCTATTTAAAGGATTTAGGCCATGACCCAGTGACACGCGTTAGGGGGAGCGATCGGAGAAATCTACTACTTATCTTCCTTCTTCTGTCCGTCGTTTTCTCTTCTTCGGAGCTCGGGAGAATACCTTCTCTTCACATAACCCGGGGGCATTTATTCATTCGTCCGAAACGTAGGGTGAGCCGTTAGTCTACGCGAAACCCGCACTCTGCTCGACACACGCGGTTATGGAGTTGCACGTCCCTGACGGCGAACTCCAATGAATTGACCAGTTGACGATGACAGTTCCCTGAACTTCACGTCCCAGTCTATTGTCGAACCAAAGCTGCGGCGAAGGGGCCTTCCTGGGGTACTCTCTGGATTATCTCGGAATATCTCGAGTTCCCTGAACTCGATTATCTCGGACTACTGCACGGATTCTCCCGGATTTTGATTCTGGATTGGGTTATCTCTTGCTCTCGATTCTGATTACGCTTAAGACACCGGACTCCTCAGTTGATTTCAGCTGGGGATTTACTCTCGTTTTTTATATTCCCTCACGTGTTTTTGGGGACCTTTTTAGCGCCTTCATCTCGACTTGGATAATTTTTCTAGCTTCCTCTAAGTTTCAAAATATTTCTTAATCGGGGGCTTCATCGCGGAGCAGACCTTCCGCCTGCCATCACTTTTTTCGATTCCCCCTTGTCCTCTGGGTCCGGAGCCTTTTTATCCCCTTGGTATTGTCTATCATATCTTAATGATCGCGTTTGACTTGGTCATTGGGTCCCTGGGTCATATGGGGGTGGCTTCTGCCTTCTACAGTGGTTTCTGGGTTATCGGAATGACTTGACTAATTTGAAGTCGGAGGGGAGTTGGGGGTCCTTTTCGCCTATCTCGTCTTTGGTGACCTTGGCCTTATTGCCGAGGACCCAATGCACTATTTATGCTACGGCTATTTTTAGAAACTTTATGCACTTTCAAGGTTTTTTGTTGGGAATTGACAAACCCTTGGGTTTGAATTTACTGGTGAGGTAATAAATGGGGCCTAGGCTTAACTTTTACGATTTACATTATTTGACATTTTAACTTCAAACATATTACTTACACTAAATATTAACTGATCTAAACTATTAGGGGGCTTCCTCTAAATGACTCTACTTTTCATAACGATACTTGTTTAATTGTGTATTCTGACCAACCTTCGTTGGTTTAAAGTGGTATTTATTATATTTACCATTTCTTAAGTGAAGTTAGGGGAACATTAAATCATGTTACATTGCATTTGATAGTTTTTTAATGACGGGACTAGTTTATAATGTGAGATTACGTAGACATAGTCAGCTTAACCTGCAACACACTTTTTGAAGCTATCAAGGGGATGTTACCTACAGACTTACTTCTTCCACCAGAGGCGCAATAGATAAAGATATATAGAGAGAGCGGGATACTTCAAATAGGGGTTTGACATAAAGGTAGGAAACAAATGAACCAGCAAAAAAAAACAACTCGGGACGTCTATGGCGGTTACACACTAACAATGTGAGTTTGTCCCATGGAGAGAGATGCATCGGAATCGTAAACGTGGTCACTTCTACTCTATTTTTTTTTAAGTTTATCTGTTTCCACCCATTTCCATTTACATTTCAAGAACGTTTTCCAATATCCATCATATACCGAAATTAATATTGAAAAAACACGACCAAAGCATACCAGAGGTTTTAACATTCCATCATATTCCTCTTTCAAAATAGGTCATACAGAAAATACCAAGAGCAAATTGAAAACCAGGCGATTCAAATCAAAAGGTGAACGACAAAATTACTTAAAATAACCTTCACCGCCCCTAACTTCTACATCAAGGATCCCAGTTGAATAAACAAATAAATTAATTTCCGGACATTTCCATTAGGACATCATTCAGACATAATATGATTATTTTACTAATCTGAAAACCTCGAAAAACTTAGGGTTCCCATGATAAATGATACATTACAAATTCTATGTAGCTATGTGCTTCCTTACCCAACCCTTTGTCTCGTCACAACCCAAAATCGACAAATCGGTAAGGTAAGGCTTTGGTGAATTTACTTGCCTTATTCTTGCTGCATAAAGTCCCAGTAAACAATTGATTCTCTAAGCGAGAGATATTGCTTACATCCCCATTTAAGTTTCTCAGAGGACGTTAGCTTTAGATAACGGGCAGTATTGTTTTACGCCAAAAAATTTTTAAAAAGTAATCTCATAAAATATATAATTTTGCAGAAGTTAATACATCTTTATACATACATTTTTAAATACGTAGATCACTTATAACGGTGTACGTTTTAAATTCGAAATTTTTTGTCCAACTAATGTTACTGTTAACGCTTCACAAGTAATGCTTATGACTAAAAGTGCACCAAATAACATTGTTGTTTTAATAAAGCCACGGCCCAAAAGGTCTTTGGCTTATGGCTTATTTTAAGACTATTTTCATAAGTCGGTTCATGAGGGTTTTTAGGTTGTTTTCTCTGCAGTTCAAATTTGAATACAGCTAAGCGCGTTGGAAATCAATATTTAGCAAAGCCCGAGCCATTCACCGCTACTTTATATATTTCCACTTTTTTCCTTCTTATATACAAATTATTTGGGACGCTTTTAACATATATCTCTAATTTTGTTTCTGAAAATAAATGAAATTGGCTATTTAGAACGGGGTCGGTGTCGGGTTCGGGAAGAGAAACAACCGATAAACATGGTCGGGTCGTCGTGGGCAGGAATCCATACCTCTACTTGGAATGATCATCATGCCGTATCGCGTATGGTAAGATCACTCTGACGGCTTTGGCCCCACCTACGAGATAAAAATACCCTCTGCGCGCGTTCCCTTCCCACGTAGTTGTTTGTTACGTTAACATAGTGACGTCAAAAAAAACGTCTACCACAGCGAGACAAAAATCTGCCGCGATAAGCATTTCAACTAGAGGTATGGATTCCTGTCATGGGCTATATTAAGTGCGTATTTAAAATTAAACAAAATAAAGCCTAGTTTTATTTTGTTCGAAAATATCTTTATTTGAATAATTACCTCCATTGGTTCTCGTACAATATTTCGTTTGTGTTTGGTTGCTGAGCAATTTCACGGCTATTTTTTTTATAATAATTGGAGTTCTATAATACGTACTAAATCAGCTAATGTTTCGTTGTAGGAAATTATAAATTTGTTGTAACTTTTATAAATAATATTTTTGTTTAAAATCCTACTGAAAAATAAACAAACCCAACCAGATAGAAATTCTCTACTTGCCGAGTCAGATTTGGGTTCCTTCTATGATTCCCCGGACTAATACATTAATTTTTTTGATTAATTAATTTGTTTTAATATATAATTTAATGATTAATTTAGTGAAAATTAAAGAAGATACTTTTTCTTATTTAAAGATTTTTGCGTCATTATAGAAATTAATTGTATTATATAAAACTATAATCTAGAAAGACAAGATACTTCATGACATGTTAAAAATATTTAATTATTAAAATAATTTTTTTACTACTATAAAACAATCCGACGGACTGAATTGAAAGAAAACTGAAAAGTGAACAAAACAAAGCAGTAGGGAGAAAATAAATTAATCAGAATAAAAGATTTATATATTATAGCGATGCCATAAAGATCCCACATATACAGGGTGTTTCAAATTGCTCGATCAGACTATTTTTTTCAAAAACTATTTAACGTACTTTTTTTTAAATTTTCAGGGTGTGTAATTTCATGATAGATCTCATCAATTGTTAAATTTAAAAAAAAATTAATAACTTTTATCGGTTTTGAAAGATTTATTTTTTCACCGGTAGGCAGTACACCAAAATGTTCAATGAGAAAATTGTAGGGAACATCCGAAAACATCCAAATAAAGCTGGTTCGGACGAAATAGGTCTAATTAAAATGAGTTATGAGGTCAAGAAAAAATGCAAGTTGGTACTAGGAGGCAATAGCTTTTTACCTTGCTTTATTCAAACCAAATCTTAACAATTGTAATTAAACAAGGTATGGTTCAATAATACCTCCGTCGGCGGCACTGCAGGTTTCAGCACGAAACAGCATATTACGAAATTCGCTTTGAGTCATACCTGTTGTTACAAGTCGGCATGCTTCCACTATTCTTTGATGTAAGTCGTCCAGGCTCGTAACTGGTGTATGGTAGACTTGTTCCTTAATGAAACCCTAGAGAAAAAAATCAAGCGGAGTTGGGTCAGGAGACCTTGCTGGCCATCTCACGGGAACGTTGATTTCAAGGTAAAAAGCTATTGCCTCCTAATACCAACTTGTTTTTTTCACCTCATAACTCATTTTAAGTAGACCTATTTCCACGAACCAACTTTATTTGGACGTTTTCGGATGTTCCCTACAACTTTCTCATTGAACATTTTGGTGTACCGCCTACCGGTGAAAAACTAAATCTTTCAAAACCGATAAAAGATATTAATTTTTTTTAAATTTAACAATTGAAGAGATCTATAATGAAATTACACACCCTGAAAATTTCAAAAATTTACGTTAAAACGTTTTTGAGAAAAATAGTCTGATCGAGCAATTTGAAACACCCTGTATAAGGTTAAATTTAACTACACAAAGAACCAAAACCACTTAGATTAATTGTTTCCTCAATAGACAGTGTAACAAGAAAAACCGAAAAAATCATATTTAAAATATAAAACAACTAATTGGTCACAACAATAGAACAGTAAAAAATTCTGTAGAATTGTATGAAAATATCAAAAAACTAGATCTAACAAAAAATGACGAGTTAGCTAGTCTAGATGTGACAAATATGTCTCCAAGATTACCAGTTAAAAAAGCTCTGGAGATATTAAAAATGAAGCTAAAAACGACTAAACATGAAAAACACGTACATGTCTTAGTATCGATACAATTATGACTTTCATGGATTTATGTCTTAGTAACACCTATTTTATATTTAATGAAAATTCTATAAGCCAAAGAAAGGCTAAGCAATGGGATGCTGTCTATCGGGGGCTATGGCCAACTTATATTTAGAGACAATAGAAGAAAAAATTTTGGAAAACGATGACATTTGGCCATATCTTAAATTGTATAATCGTTATATTTATGATATTCTGCAAGTTAAAGATAAAGATTTATCAAAAAACTTTATACTAGTCCAAATAAAGAAGTTTTGATGATAACATAAAAGTCACCTACGAAAAAGAAGAAAACAGTTCTCTATCCTTTCTCGATTTACTTTTTACGAGAGATAAGAATAAAATTGTCTCTAAATATTACCAAAAACACACCCATGGAAAACGTTTTTTAAACTACAATTCAGCACACCCTAATAATATAAAAATCGGATTAATAAAAAGCCTAAAATTTAAAATAGAAAATACAAGTTATGTACCCGATAAAGATAAAAATCTAATTTTTAGATCAATTAATTGCCTGTAATTACCCAAAGACTATAGTCCAAAATATGTTTGATGCAAAAATTGTTAAAAACATAAAATTGAAACCTAATGATGAAACTATAAAACCCAAACTTGTACTCCCATACCTAAAAGGAATTAGCGAAAAAAAATCGTCAACTCTTAAAATATAAGATAAAATTGATATGTAACAATTTCGGTAACTTCACAAAAGAATTAATAAAAAATAAACCTGAATTTGATCAAGATAATGAAACTGGTATAGTGTATGAAATTCCATGCGATTGTAATTTAAAATGTGTAGGACAATCAAAATGAAAATTTAACAAGTTGGCAAGCCAAAATATACCTCTCCTCGGAAGAATGGTCCCTAGTGGTATTAATTTCTCGACACGACCCCCAAAGATATCTCCGCAATTCAGAGTTATTTACGAAAAACGTATTCTCGGTTCAAACCCTGCCCGGTATATAATTTTAATTTTAATTTAAATAATTGAGACGAAACAATCGAGTTTAATTTATTCAGAATATTATAAATTAAGTAGTTACAACAGCGAGTTAGACTTACTAAAACAATGCACAATTGAATTTAACCCTTTTTACAGTACATGTTTATCAGTTGAATATAATACTAAGCAAATTTTAATAAAAGAAATATCTACAGATGGTATTTGTATTTTTCTCGCTTACGAAATACTTGCCGCATCTTTAACACTCATTTTATTTCAACACTCGTAGACTTCCAGTTGACGTTGTGACACATACTGCATGAAAAAGACCAATGCCGTCCAATTTCCAATATCATATAATGACTCGCACACCAAGGAAATCATTGACTGCGTTAGAAATCGTAGATATCCAAATATCCACACCAAATATATTTACAAGAAGCAAAAACCTTACCATCAACAAAGCACAGAGAGCCACTTGACTAACCGCCAGCTCTTAAAGCAATAAACGTTAAATTATCGTCTTTGAATTAACACAACTATATATAGGTCGTTAATAATACCCGTAAATAAATAACAAAAAACAAACACAGTGGACCACGCACAGGGTCTACCCTTTAACCCTCTTATCTCGGCTGACTGCGCTAAAACAAGATTTTACCTTTAAAATTTCATTCGTAAAAAAACCAGATTAGGCCTTCATAAATTCATTAATAAAAAAAGACTTTATTACCTATTATGCTTACGATGCGCGTCTTAATTTCAGTGAACCTAAGCAGCTATCGGTGGTTCTGTGGTAGAGCGCTCGACTGCCAAGCCGAATGGTCTGGGTTCGAAACCTGGGTGGCGCATTTGTTTTTAATCAATAGAGAAACGCTAAATTAGAATTTCTTCGATGCAATAAATTCAATTTCAATTCTATTTCAATTAAACTAAAATTTCGTACTCTATTAAATACGCTTCCGATAAAGCTGAAGGTCTAATTTTCAATAAGGCGTAACAAGTGTCGGTGGTTCTGTGGTAGAACGTCCGCCTGTCAAGCAGGAGGTCTCAGGTTCAAATCCCGCCCGATGCGATCGCAAATTGATACTAAGACGAATACTGTGTACAACTGGTGGAAACCCTGCCATTGGACTCACATCATACGCATAAACATTACCAAAACGTAATACACCAAACCGTCACGACGGTGAGCGAAAAAACACCATCCAAACCAAACCGCAAATGAATCCGTTAACGTTCACCGTCATACGGTGGTTTTGCCAACCCTTCGAGAAACTGCGAACGCAGAGATCTGGAGAAATTGCGTACGCAGTGATTACACTTTGCACCGAAAATGCGAACGCGTTCGCAGGCCTGACAGACAGACCCACAGACCCAGAGACAGACAAGGTGGTTGTATAACCCCTCCTAGGGGACTTTGTCCCCTCGGAGAGGTAATTAGAACACAGTGAAGAAATATGTAAACTAAATTGAAAAAATGGATTAGCAGACCATTTAAGTAAATATAATCATAAAATAAAATGGGAGAATACCAAAATCCTAACTAAAGAAAGAAACTGGTTTAAAAGAAATTTCAAGGAAGCCGAAAATAAACCAAGATAAAGGACTGATAGACATGGAACGCCGGGGGGATTTATAGCTAAGTAAAGAAAGAAACTAAAAAAACTAATTAAATTGTCGGTTTTAATATTTGTATATTTGTGAATCATTTTAAGATTAGAACTTTGCTTGAGAAGGAGCGCCAGCTCGAACGCTTGCCATGAATAATTATATGTAAATTTATTAACATATTATTTAATATTTTAAACATGTCATGAAGCATTTTCGGGACAAAGGGTAATCACTGCGTACGCAGTTTCTCGAAATTTCTGCGTTCGCAGTTTCTCGAAGGGTTGGCAAAACCACTGTGTGACGGTGAGCGTTAACGGATTGATTTGCGGTTGGGTTTGGATTGTCTTTTTTTTGTCAACGCTCACCGTCGCGACAGTTTTAATTCAGTTTGATTGGATATTTCGTTATTGTAATGTTTATGTGTAGGTTGTGAATGTTGAGTTCGTGTTATGACGGTTGTGGGTGTTGAGTTTATTGTATTTGTGTGATGATGGTTGTGGATGTTGAGTCTGTAGTGTTTGCACGGGCGTTTTCTCTCCAACTTCTTCTTTATGACTTTGGTACGGACCGAGTCCTGAGTGTTATGCAACCTCTCAACGTCCAATGGCAGGGTTTCCACCAATTGTACACGGTATTCGTCTTAGCATCAATTTACGATTCATTAGCGCCGGCCGGGAATCGAACCCGGGTCTGCCTCGTGCAAGATATTTACTCTAACCACTCAGCCACCAACGCTTGCTAAGTTGTGGTGTTTTTCTAAAAAACAGCTTTGGCGAAAGTGTTTTAAGCAGTTTTAAAGTTATTAACGTCAATTTTCCCTGTGCCATTTTATTTTTTTGATATGTATAAATTTTCAATTGTAGAAATTGATCAATTTGTAGTTAAATACGATCGTCGTCAGGAGTCGAACCCGGGGCACATTCTTATAACGCGGACGTTTTACCGATGAGCCATTGACGTTTACATCTCTAAAGTTTAAATACTAGTAAAACCGGGATAAAAATAAACGTAATATTTGTTTGGGTGGGAAGATTATAAACACCTTACGTAGTTGTTTATTTTGTTTTTAAAGTCTACATTTTTTACGTTTGAAAATTAAAAGGTCAAATCTTGTTTTAGCGCAGGCAGTAGTCTTAATTTTTTTTCAGTCGTATATTCTTATCTATTGTGTTTAGCGTATTTGTTTTCAAGCTAAATAGTTCATTTATGAAGAAAATATCGAGTTGGTCTGGTTTTCAACTCGGTCGTCATTACTTCGTAATTTATTTTAAACGTTTTCTCGACTGATTAAGATGTTTAATGCAGTTCATCAATTGGGTTCGTTTGTGTTTATTTATAAAGAACCCTAACTATTCCCTCTACGGTCATTTATTGATATACGTTTAGTCAAGTGGCTTTCTGTGTTTTGTGAATGGTAAGTTTTTCGCTTCTTGTTAATAAATTTTTTGTTGGTGTGGATATTTGGATATCTACGATTCCTAATGCAGTCATTGATTTCCTGGGTGTGCGAGTCATTATATGATATTGGAAATTGGACGGTATTGGTCTTTTTCATGCGGTATGTGTCACAACGTCAACAGGACGTCTACGAGTCGTCCACCACCAGATATCGATATTCTACGGTATCTTCATCAAGGGCGAACGTTGAAATAAAATGAGCGTTAACGATGCAGCAAATATTTCGTAAGCGAGAAAAATACAAATACCCTCTGTAGATATTTATTTCATTAAAATTGGCTTCGTATTATATTTAACGGCTAAACTTTTACCGTAAATAGGGTTAAATTCAATTGTGCATTGTTTTAGTACATCTTACTCACTGTTGTAACTACTTAATTTATAATATTCTGAATAAATTAATCTCTGTTGTTTCGTCTCAATTATTTTAATTATAATTAAAATTTTATACCAAGCGGGGTTGAACCGGGATTACGTTTTTAGTAAATAACTCTGAATTGGGGAGATATATCTTTAAGGGACATCTCGAGTAATTAATACCGCTAGGGACAATTCTTCCGAGGAGAGGTATATTTTGGCTTGCCAACTTGTATATAGTAAAGAAGATACAGCTTTTTATTTAAACAACAGTAGTAAGTGCTCTTAATAAATAGTTTTAATTGTGCCATATGGGCGTTTTCTTTTAGTTTTCACCATTTAAATTTTATATTTTTTAACTAATGGAATTTTAACAAAACATACCCCTTCCTTCAGACCTGTCAATTGGTGTACATTTTCAACATTGTATTTTTCTCTTCTAATAATATTTATAAGCTCTGTAGTTGAGATTGGAGTAATTCTATAAGAAAAAATCATCTACAATGAAATTTTCCAAACATTTACACTCTCTCAAGATTAAAAGCCTTAATGGTACATATTGCGTATCATTTCTGTTTCTTATTATTAATATTTACTTACGTGACATTTTTTAAGTGGAAAAGTGTGAACTGTACCACGGTGAACATGATGTCTTCGTACTGCTCAGGACTATTGGTAAAAATTGTCAACATTTCTTCACTGCAATTCTGAACAAAAGAAGAAGCATAGATTTAATTTACCTGGACGGTTGCTTTAGAAAAAGTTTTTCCTCTTGTAGGAGAAGTGGCGTTCACTTCAATAGCGTATGGGACACCGTGCTTATTTGATTGTTTAGTGGTTTAATATAAAAGCTGTTAGCAACTTTTTAAATTATTACTAATAATTAATTGTGCGTTTCCAGCGTGAGGGGAGTTTTTGAAACGGAGGCGCGTGAAAGATTAGGTATCAAAGAAAGAAAATGTGTAAAATGCTTTTAAAGAAATAGGTTTATTGGTTTAAGGCTTAGAGTCGTTTGTTTCTTTTAAAACCCTTCTAATCTACAGGGTAAGGAGCTTGATCTTCGAGCTTGAGAGGAATTATGAACAACGCTAAAAATAGTCTTAAAATACTCATCCTCCCTAAGTATGAAAAACTACATTATTTTCATCAAAAAACAAAAGTGAAATTTATAATTCACTAAAACTGTTCTTATTTTCTTTGTTAAAGGTGACGAAAACTTCATTTGAACACTAATCGTGACTTTTGTTTTTATAGCTGGTGGTGAAAAATATTACACCAATTATGTGCAAAAACCTTAAGAATCTGACTAAGAAGTTTACAAATTAAAAAAAAACAATGAAACTAATTTATATTTATTTTGCTTATAAAAATTATATAATTAGAAAACTAAAAGATGTAGGGTATACGTATCGAATAGAGATGTATTTTCTCAATTTTCGAAAAAAAAACGTTTTTTAAAAATGTACGTTTTGACCAGCATGTGAAAGACAAAACCTAACAATGGGCAAACTTAAAAACGGACAAATAAAGTTGGTTCGGTTGAAAAAGACCAATTTTCCACAAAGATCAAATTTCATGAAAAATAAAAAGTTGTTCATCTGAAATTCACTTCGTGTGCTTAATTTAAAGCCTATCAGAATAATACATTTTGGTCTAATAATAACTAATTTTTACATCGTTATATTTTGCCCAAAGATCGGTATTTAAACCGACACTAGTATAAACTATCATCAAACTTTAATTCGAACCAAGTTGGCCTTTGTTTACTCACCAAGAGCGCGATTTTATATCGATAAGCTACTAAATTTAACCAGTTGTTTCAAAATAACTATCCTAACACAAGATCAAGTTGTACCGGATTTCAACAATAATGGAAATGACAATCAAAGATTCCGTGGACAAGGCTATCACCACACGACAGGAACGACACTGTTATAGCCTACTTCGTTACATACCCTCTAACAAGCATCAGACGCGCAAGCGAGAACGTGGGTTTCACAAGGAAGGAATCCTCGATGTATCCACTTCTATCCGTTCCGAGTGGAGCTCCATCAAGCTCTTCACGATAGAAATATTCAACGTCGATTTCTTTTTTGCCGCTGGCAGCGATATATTGGAAGAATGCTTCCGAAGGTCACAAGACTTAAGAACACTCGTTGTCTTCTAAGATGCTTCATATAGGTCCACGTATACCAGACGCTCATGCCAAACATAGACGAGTTACGCAAATTATTTGTTGTAGATTTCCGTAAGGTAAATCCCTATATGAACCAGAACTCCCACTAAAAGTTGAACATCATGCATCGGAACAAACAGGGTGAGCCTTCTATGTAAATTGTCTACAATTTGTAACTTTTATTCCCACTAAACTAATAAAATTTGTAAATCTGATAAGCACACACGAAATACATTTTCAAAATATTTGAACAAGGCTTTTGCTTCCTCTGACCAAATTGCTGTTTCTCTTTGGGAAAATCGTTCTTTTTCAACCGAATCAACTATACATGTTCGTTTTCAGGTAAACTTTAAAACATACTCGTTGTCAGTTTTAGTTTATCACCGACCGGCCAAAACATACATTTTGTGAAAAATATGAAAATTTCGTTGAATTTTTCATACATTTTGAAATGTGATAGGTTCCTTCTACTGAAAATTTCAAAACTTCACCTATTTTTTATTTATAGGTTTTATTATTATTTATATCATAAGTTAGTGAGTTTCAAAATGTTGAAATATATTTTAATAATAATGATGCTACGTGGTTATCTGTGTATGAACTGTAACATAGTAACCTTGAAAATTAGACGCAACAAAATCATATGTAGAGCAAAAATATAGCCAAATGTTTTATAAATACTCCATTAAAGGGAATATAACCTCAGGTTTTAGGTGTGGAACACCAAACTTCGACCATTTCCCGCTCCCTGCTATGACTTTAGATATTTTTGGCGCTGTTTCGTGACTTCCCGCCAAAATTGCTTACATAAAAAACATAAAAAACGACTTGAGGTTATATTCCCTTTGAAATATTATTTCGAGATATTTTGTACTAGTTAGCACAAGTTTTGAGCAATATTGCATCAGAATCATCTGGAAAATAAAAAACCTTGATTTCCACACATTCAAATCAGATTCTGATCAGTTCCCAGTGGGTTCTTATAGGACATCAGGTTCTTTCATGGTGGAGCTACTTTGAGGAACTTAATTGGAAGACCCATTTTGGGGGCGTTTAAAGAGCATATCGAAGATTTTACTTAATTTGAGGTTTAAACTATGCACTCTTTTTTTAAATAAAAGAGAATAACGTGAGGGTAAATTAAATTAATGGTTCTGCATCCCAATAAAGAATGATATTACTTGGGCATTGCGATGCTTTAAGGGGAAAGACTAGAGTGGGCATTGTCTACTTTCGCGCAATTTCAAGTGGAACTCTTTTAATTTTGAATTTTTACTAATAAAATTAATATTTGTGTAGAACAGCCTCTTGTTTAGTGATTAAAATAAATTTGCCTATTTTAAATTGAAAAGTAATTAAGTTATTACGTTTTAATTCGGACCCCCGGAGCCAAACAAGTTGGGCAAGCGCCCAAACTACCCTTTAGTTAGGACCTTATATATCGTTAACTATTAATATTATAATTATCAAAATTATTTCAAGCACTAGAAAAAGGTTCAGCCTAATTAGAAAAATATAATTCAATTATGTAATTGTTAAAACAGAAACGATCAAATTGAACGAGAAAGAAGCTTTTACTGTATTCTTCCCCTTTTAAAGATGTCGGTTGTTGTAAATTTTAATCTATGCAGTATAATTAGACAACTCGTTCATAAAAAACGGAAATCGGGTTCTGAACAAATCTTACAATCTCAACATCTTCTTTAAACTCGTTATCTAAATTGTCGCATTGCTATGTTTCTTTTCATTAAATGTACCTCCTTTAATGTTTTATGTTGCTGGAGCTGGATTGTCATAAAGCCGAAGTACCCAAATTAAAATTAGGTTACAGTACTGAACGGCACTAAATGTTACAGGGGGTAGAGCAAGTGATCAAATGTTATGTCACATGTCAGTCTTTTACCGAAACCTAAATTATCATTTTAGGTTCACAATCCAGTAACTGTTTTTCTTAATTTTTAAAGGTTTAATTTTGAAAAAAATATAATAATTTTAAAGTTTATGATGCAATGCCAGTTGGTTGGTGATTATTTGATACGTAATTTTGGGAATTGGGTCTTTCCCATTGCTACTCTTCAATGCAAAGGGGAGTTAAATGGTTTGGGAACAGCCCCTTATCACATTTATCCTTCTTTATTTTGTTTGTTTCACAATTAATTATTTAAATGTGTTCCACTGTGTTTAAATTTTACTTACATTCAGCAGTAAGGCACAAGCAATCTTTATTGAAATATTATGATTCATTTTTCTTCCTTTGAAATACCTCAAATTACTTTTAATTGCACATATAGTAAACTTAATCAACACGATTTCACGTTATCAGAATTCAAAAAACTTAATACTAGCTAAAATATAAACTATTATTGAAATGATTGTATTGCTGATTTCACCAGTGGTCTTTTTAGGATAATATATTTCTAAGGCAGAAAGAGCTTAATCGAAATTTTTACCAGTGGTGAAATAAATTTGCAGCTCATTTACCGAAACCGAACACAAAATGCATTAACTTTGAAAACTGAAAAAAAAAAAACATTAGGTACGATTTGTCAAGCGTCTCAATAACAACCGTGTTCGGCAATAGAGTTTTTGTAAGCTACGGTTTTAAATACAACTATTCCTTTCACTTTCGTTATGGATTCCATATTTTAATGCGTTTTTTTACTTCAATGTTTCACTTGATAGTTTATCGATAGTGGAAGGTTACACTGGCAACCTAGATCAGCCTAAAACGAAATGGTCATTTTAACATTGATCCGTTTGAAAAATTTTGTTAGAATTATTGGTTATGGAGTTTGCGTGGTTAATCTATCAAACAAGCAGCGAAACTGAGCGAAAGGTAATGTTTTTGACGAATTTCATAATGAACGTTGTTTTATTCACTATCAGTAATCTTCGCCGCCACTTCGTACTTCCGAGAGATTCTTTTCGCCTTCAGTGGTGCGTATTTAACACAACTCTATTACGTTTCAATTTAGGGCGCGTTCACCAGGTATTATTTGTATTTAGGGATCAGGTGAATATTTTTGAAAGGTTTTTCACATTGTTGGAGGCAACGATAATTTCGGGTAAATGAGTTTAATCATTGGGGTTCTAAGAAGACCCCTTGTTAAGTATGGATGGCATTTGCCGCAGTGCAACTTATCGATGTTCTGAAATTATTTCTATTGACTCTACCTGTCATTTAGGAAAGTCTAGTGTTTACCTAAATTACCCTTCATTACATAAAGTTATTATACTTTCATTATTGCACAATCAAAATGGTATCGCTAATAAAATCAAATAAAGTTTATTTTAATACGGAATGACCCTAAATGAAGGTGGATTCGGGCTTGAAATTGGTAAAGAAATTATACTATGCATTGTTATAACGATATAATTATTGATTCTGTAGAAATTGAAATTAAACTATTTGTATAAATTGAAATATTTAGTTTTCATGAAGTTTACCTTAGTTAACTAGGAATTGACCTTTTCGTTGTCGTCCCTAGAAACGCCAAAGTAAGGCATGGCATAAGAGATGAAATTAAGAAAGGAAGATGGCAGCCCTAATTCGAAAGAACCATAAAAGGTCCTTTTTATATGAATCAGTGAAACGGTTTTCATAGAATTTTTAAACAATATTACTGATGTTTTGCCTTTTTATATGGCAAACACGTACACATCACAGCGAAAAATTCAACTTCTAATTCTGCATATGGGTTGAATCAAAAATATAGCAATGGACTAATGTTAGAGAGCCTTTACGTTATCAGGCTGGTCTATGCTGCTGGTAAAGTATAAAACTATCAATAAACGATCAAGCGAAATATTTTAGTACAATAACACATTAGAGCAAGAAATTTAAACCAAAGTGAAATAGAATACACGAAGTAGCTTTTAAACTTGTCGATTGTATAACAATTTCAGTTCTTACGTCAGTTGATATTGAAGGTTATAATTTTTGGTTTTCGGCGGTGTCATTCCATTTACATAAATGTGGTATAATGTTAATTTAATTCCATAAAATTACGTTAATTGCGTGAAGTCCATTATATTAAGTAAATATAACAAAATTACACATTTTACTTGATATTACTGTAAATTTCACCAAATTCAATTTAATTTATACAAAATTCTTATATTTTCCAAAACTATTCACATAGAATTAAATATAAAATTTCGCTTTACGTTTAATAAAATTAACGTAAATTTTATGAATTTCATTGCTATTTAACCATAACTTCATTATTTTGCACTATGTTTAATGAAATAATTATAAATATTTGAGTTTACATTTATATATGAACTGAAGGCGAATAAGGTAAAGGAGGTGGTGAAACTGTAGGTGATGGTGTAGGTGGTGACTCTGAAGGTGATGAAGGTAAAGGTGAAGGGAGTGAGACTCAAGGCGATGAAGTCAAAGGTGGTGAAGGTGAAGGTGGTGAAGTTAAAGGCAAGGATCGAACCGAGCGTCGGCCATTTGGAAAACCCTCGGCCTCGGTCCGAGGGTCGTCTAAATATAGCCGAGGAACCGGGGATTTTTTCGCTCTTATTAAAAATATGAATAACTGAAATTTTGGCCCATTCTCTACCGTAAAATAGAATGAATATATGGAGACGATCGTCCGGCTACCGGCACCTTGTCGAAAGTTTTAGTGTTAGTTTTGTAACTTTTGTTTTAGGTTCTTTTCGTGGGAACCGTCGAAAAGCGAAACGTGAGGGGGCGGGGCTGCTTGAAGGGACGAAACATCTACAATATTTGATATTAAAACTTTTATTTGGAAGCTTTATTTATCCATTTGACCATTTAACCGTTGCCTTGGCCTCGGCCCGAGGCAGTTTTTTGACCCTTGTTCGATCCTTGATTAAAGGTGGTGAGACTGAAGGCGATGAAGGTAAAGGTGGTGAAGGAAAAAGTGGTGAGGTTAAAGGTGGTGAAACTGAAGGCGATGAAGGTTAAGGAGGTGAGGTTGAAGATGGTGAATCTGAAGGTGATGAAGGTAAAGGTGAAGGGAGTGAAACTCAAGGCCATGAAGGTGAATGTTGTGAGGTTAAAGGTTGTGAAACTGAAGGCGATGAAGGTAAAGGTGGTGAAGTTGGTGAAGGAAAAAGTGGTGAAGTTGAAGGCGATGAAGGTAAAGGTGGTGATGGTGTAGAAGGAGAAGGTCGTGCAAGAGAAGGTGTTGAATGAAAAGGTGGCGAAGATGAAGATAGTGAAATTGAAGGTGGTGAATGTGAAAGTCAGGGCCACTTTAGCAATTTTCCGGACCTTAGGCCAAGTCTTCTAACCGAGCCCCAATGTAGTATTATTTTCCATTTTATATTAAGGAAAGTTTGGAAACCTACCTTTAGAATGCACACACTTTGAAAGGGCGGGCCGTAGTCAATGATTGGAGTCTATTTGATCGATTCCCAAAAGACCGAGCGGTCCCATTTGATCGATTGTTCATAGTAATCGAATTATTTCGTCCTTATTCTTACGGCACTTCATTTTGGCATAAGGTAAAATAAAAGATACTAAACGGGTACTATAACTACTTTTCAATTCGATCAAATGAAACAAACGACAAAAAGAATTGGATTAAATGAATGCTCGATCAATTGCAACGTATAGTGATAGACTGTCGATCAAATAGACCAACACCCTTGATTTTAGCAAACATTACTTTATTGTGAGATCGTACATTAACTAATTTTTGGAACTGATAAATGATGTTATTTTAATTATAAAATACTTTTAATTACAGATATTTTAAATGGTGGGGAAGATGAATCATCATAATGGGCCACGGTGTGCAAAAACTAGCAGTTATACTAAAATTTTCCCATTTTGATGCAGTCTCATTGGAAGGATTTTAGTTTGTGGTACTTTCATCGATATTTGATTAATTAAATATTTTTTTAGCAATCTCTAATGTGATGCGTATTATCGAAAATAAACCGCCGCGGAACCAGGGGAAATAACCGGGTTTTTGGGTGGGGTTATTATAAACTATAAATTAACAGATATAATATATTAATACGTCAAATAAATAAATACATTTAGGGAGCCAAAAATAAACTTTCGGGAAAACGGGCAAAAAGTTGGGTTTTTGGGTGTGGTAAATATATAATATACATTAATAGCTAGAATAAATTTGCCAACAGAGTAGATGCAAACCGAGTAGGACGGATCCTTTATAAATTTTAAGACTGCTATAACAATTATGTTTATTATTTTATTCCATTATGTTTTGTTCTTTTCATGGATTTTTCTTTCTTTTATTTTATCTACCATCTAAGCGGGACCAGTTGTAATAACAGGGGTTTTGGGTGGGGTTAATAAATACTACAAATTAACGGGTGTAAAATATTAATACGTCAAATAAAGTAATCCAATTACGGAGCCTAAAAAGATACTTGCGGAACAAGGGGCAAAAAATTGGGGTTTTGGGTTGGGTAAATATATGCTATAAATTAATAGATATAATAAATATGCAATCAGAGTAGATGCAAGCCGCGTAGATAGAGGAGATGCAGACCGCGTAGGTAGAGGAGACGCAAACCGTGTAGATAGATAAGGTTCAAACCGAGTAGGACGGATCGTTCATAAAGTTGAGACTGCTATAACATTTATGTTTTTTATTATATTATATATTTTCATCGGTTTTTCTTAACGGACCAGGGGTAAAACAGGGGATTTGGGTGAGGATATATTATATCAATTGTTTTAGTTTTGAGTACTTGGAGCACGTGAAAAGCAGAATCATTACAAACTAAAAAATGAAATCATTCGGGAGAAATAGTTATTGTTCCATTAAATCAAAAATAAGAAAACTTACTGTATAATACATTTGACTTTAGTTTTGTTGACCGAATGGGTCAGTTGAGTTAGTATTAGGTGCTTCCAAAGTTATAAATCACTCGCTTTCAATTAAATTATTTACATCACATAGAAAAGTTTTATTTCCTTGTGGTATGTGAATTAAAAAGCAAGGAGCAATTAAACAATGTAAAGGGACCAATTTGTAAGTTGGATAATCAAGTACATTAACAGAGTATCTAACTTGTTTAATGTGGGAAATGAAACCATTTAGTTCGCCAATTTCAAAACGCTGTTCAACAGTCTTTTCTAAAATTTTAACATAGGCCAAAAATTCAATATTACAACAAAACATATTTTCATGTGTGTTACATAATTTCCGATGTTTAACGAAATACAAAATCTTTCAATGTTGCAACTCATTGTCTAATTTAAATTTAACCACAGAAGAATCATGTTTCAGCTCATTTTCTTTTACGATTTACTTTTAATTTGTGAAAAACTTCTAAAATTCCAGCTTCCTCAAATGAATCTAAAATGGTAGTTCTGAGATCAATGGGAATTAATTCGTTTAACTTTTTGTACGAACCTACAGAATATACACCTGTGCTAATGCATTCTACAATTTTGAATGGTTTCACATGGTTAAGCAAAGACTTACAAAATATTTGCACATCAGAAACATTAGCTAATTCAGCTATCATACTAGGTTGATGCAAAATATTAGAAACTGCATAAGAAATTAGTATTTCAGGATGTTTAGTCCCGTGTACCATTTTTATCAATTTGCCATTAAGATCTTCAAATGGAAAATTTGATGTGACCCATGTGGGCCCCATCTGAAAAACATCATCTGCCAAATGTAGTAGTTGGTGTACAACAGCTGTCATAAATTCAGCACCGTACGAGTGCTCAAACATGAACACATATTGTAATAAAACTTTATCAGCCAGATTTAAATCAGTTGGCGATATTGATTCAGAATTTAGTATAAAAGACGCTGTTACCAGAAGTAAATGGTGATTTTAATACTCTTCTGGTAAAATGTCAGACAGCAGCGGAAGTGAATAATATAACAGGAAGTTCTTCAGCTCCGATGCTTTCCAATAAGCCAAATCGTGAAGGCTTCGCGTAACTCTTTGTATAAAATTTGGTGCTTTAAGGTCAATCAACCATTGACTAATTTCAACTCTAAATCTTGATATTGAAAAATCACGATTGTTATATTTCCCATCAAACCATAAGCTTAGCAATTTTTTCGTTACTCCTAGATAAAGCGTGTGCATGGTATCAACTGCTGTTGAATTAATTATATCAGGAACTATCCTCGAGATAACTGATTGTCCTTTAATACCACACTCAACTCTGTTGTGTCTAATAGCTATTTCAGCATCTGATAAGGTCCTTGTGATTTCGTTTTGGGCCTATATGTAAAGCAAACATTAAGTTAATTTTGAAAATTATTTAAATTAAGTTGTAGGTCAACTTTTCCTTTGAAATTATTCTTGTCAAATGGATAAATGTGCTTATGGCCTCTATTGGCTGTGTGATAGGTTTCACCTTTTAGTTTGCACTTTGCACAGCCATGAGCTCCATTAAATTGATGCATGTTGAGGACCAGACATTTAGCTGGCAAATCACATGTACCGCACAAAACCATTGCCTGCACCAAAATTGGATCCACTGCATTAGGTGTAGTAAGATGAATTCCAGTTTTTAGATCTTGGAATGATTTATGAAATGGTTGTAGAAAGAAATTCATATCCGGTTTTCCCTTGCCAAAACAAATACCACCAATTAATGTATTTTCTGACAATGACCTTTTCATGGGTGGAAGCTCATTTATCTTCAAATACAAGGGCCAGATAGAAAAGTTAGAGGAGTTAAAGAACGAAACCCCGTCAGTGTTCCACAGAAAAGATATATTGGATCTAAATGACAGAAAATTTCCATCTTTCATGTATTTTTTATAAAGAGCCCCATAATAAATATCTTCAATATTAGCCGTTGATTTTTTCACACGTCTAAATCTATATTGCAATTCTTTATAAAAACCTTCTCGTGAAAAAAGAGTTTGAAGTTGATCTAACATTGATATTTCCAAAAATAATGCAGCATCAACTTGAAATGAACGTTTTTTCAAACACTTGGGACAATAATTATCTGAAGGTAGCTCGGTGAAGCAAACAGTACAATATCGATGAATTACCACTGGAAGTTTACACTTTGAGAAGAACTTTTTAAACAAGTACAGTGATTTGGTTAAACTGTTGCGTTGTAGACAATGAAGGTTAATCAGCAGAAGTAAATCCGTAAGAGCGGCACCGGTTAATGAATATTTGATTGAAAACAGCAAAATTGCAAGCATGCTCTCCATTAGAGTAAGACTACTACCAGCGTATAAAGACTGTCGCTCATCCTCATCTCCGTTAATACTTAACTCATCCACAGAAGAGTCACTTGTTGAATTTATCTCTAAAACAATATAAAATAATCAAAATGTTTGTAATTGCTAAATGAAAATAGTTATTTACCATCACTGTCATGAATAGAACTTGAAACGTCAGTTTCATTGTCATTGTTGTTGAGGTTTTCATCTTCAGCAATCACAGGGTCCCCCTCGTTACCACTGTTTCCATTGGCTAATTCAGCCTGATTATAGTTTTGATTAAGTTGGGCAACGTCAGCAAAGTTATCAAAATCTGGGTTTTCAATAATTTGCTCGAAGTCATGTACTACAACGACTTCATTAATTTGATCTAAGTTCATCGACTTAACGGACCAATTGTCATCTGAACTTTCACTATCAGATGAAGTGCTATCATCTGTTGAGGAGCTTGTGTTTGAAAAATCATCCCTTTTGGTGGTTGTGATGGCGTTTCTAACATACTTCAAATTAAGATTTATTTTCATTCTTTTTCTAGTAGAACGTGACATATATTGAAGGGGACGTTTCATATGAAAGAATCTACCACGTTTTATTGGTTCCATATTTGATAAAACTGAATGTACAAAGCTAAAGACCTCGTTGAACTTTATTTCTTCAAACTTGAAAGGGAATGAAGCAGAAGTGTTGCTCAATGTTGGCCGTAACACCAACATTTGCCAGTACCTCGAAAAAGCCTATTTGAGTATTCGACTCAACCTGCTCATTGACTAGATAAATTGCCCACTTCCAAATATAATACTGGTATACACTGCACGTTGAAAACCGCCTTATTTCTATCATTTCTATACGCTGTTCAAACAAATCTGTCAGGCTGACAACTAAATGAAATATTCTTATGTCCAGCCCTGGGTGGTAGTTTAGGATTTCCGAAGTGGTTTTTACATCAGCGTTGCCATATTGTAGGAAACTTAGGCTTATTTTTGGCTCTGTGGGAAAAAGGGAATTTGTTTTCAAAATGGGTCTATTTTGTCGGAAATGTTATGTTTTCCGATCGTTAATGCTTATCATAATAATCATAATTTATTTATAAAAATATTTGTCAATGTAAGTCTTTTTAGACATAATTAAGTAAATAAAATTATAAATTAACACCCAAAAATTACTGAAATGGCCGTGTGGGGAAATTTATTATGCACCGAAGGGAATTTAGCCTGGCCAAAGTTGGCAACGCTGCTTTACACTCTTTAAAATCCTTATCTAAAGCATGAATGTGTCTAAAGAGTGGTGACCGGCAAAAGATAATTAAAATTTTTAAAACACTAAAATGCGTTAAGTAGTGATAGAAACAAATTTGACATGGAGAAAGTATCCTTACTCGTCAGGGATTTATTACATTTTAGTGAGACAAGTAGAAAAGAAAAATTTTCTAAAATCAAAACCGGCAACGCGGGAAGTGATAGCCAAGGCACAGGGAAAAGAAAGAAATGTGGAAAGACTACAATGGAAAAAGTAGATCCAAATGAATTGGAAGCGATTGTGTATTGGATCGATGAAAAACAAACCACTATTATGCCACTTACAGCAATCAAATATACATCAAAGAGATACGAAGGAGCTAAAACCAATATTACATATGAGAATGAACTCTATGAAGGCTGTAACCCTTCAGGTTCATTTTCCCCGCTTACTTATTTTTTTTATAATTTTTGTGTTTTTTTTACTTTTGTTATTACGTTTTCCCCGCACTCTTGACCCTCTAAATTTACAGTCTTTGTTAAGTATTCATAAAGCCCCGTACGTCAAATTTCTTAGAATTCCGAGCTCTATTTAATGAAACTAATCCCAGTGTTAAATATAAATTTAATTTAATGATAAACTAAAAACTTAAATAACTTTTGAACCATACATACAAATTAATTATTGTTTATACACCTTATAGAACTCGATCAAACCCCACGATAAAATATAAAATTAAGATAATTAATTAAACCATTCTCTCAATATAAATTATAAACTAAATCCCTGCCTTCGGCAACGTTAATATTAATACCTCGCTAATTAAAGTGTTTTTATCTCGGTCACAAGACCATGGTGCAATACATTCAGCAAACTTTCCCAGCCCAGGTTTTCCCTAAAACTTTCCGAACTAGACCAGTAAAATCCCCTCAGCTCACAGCGATCCCATGAAGTCTTTCCAAGTTCACAAGCTTCATATTAACTATCAGGTAGCAAGATACCAAGAAAAGCGGACGTTTTCCAAGGTTGCCGCCATAGAGTCGCGAGGGCGCCTGGACATTTCCGCCTGGGAGACAAAAAATAGGGAACATCGAGACTCTCTGGCATCCCCCCCCCGCAACCCCGAGCGACCTTTCGTAAATCGGACAACGTCACCACCGCATGACTGGGACACGAGTCTTAGGGGCACCAATGACCCACGGAAGAAGGGAGGTCACTAATTACTTTTGTTTCAACTCCGCCTACAATCCTTGGAACAAAACCAAGAGACAGAGCCCCCAAAAGACAGAACTCTGCTTTAGGCAGACCTGGACAGAAGTTGAGAGAGCTTGAGAGAACTGGACAGAACTCTGCTTCTGATGCAAGAGAAACCATGTCGAAATAAAGATAAAATAATGTGCGATGAAGTCGCGCTTAAATATTAGTTAACCCTCAATGCAAACCACATGATTGGAACAACCCGCAATGATTGCCTAGATGACCCACAGCCAAGAGATTCCGTTCGGAAGAACATAAGCCGAGCAGTAATAAGTCTGAGAAGCGTAATGCCCTCAACACCCTCGAACCACCTGTTGATCACCCAATATCTAGCCATTCCGAGAGAAGACAGCCAGATGACCGAGACCGATTCCCTAGCCTAGCCGGACATTTCAGACCGAAACCCGAAGTACCTACGCCCCCGTCAGCTTGTGAAGTAAAAGAATATAGGAAGAAACCCGCAATCCGGCCGCCTAACCGTAGACGAGTAAATAAAGAGAATTAAAGAAAAGTGTGAATACAGAAACGCGTAAACAAGCAATCCCCAAAGACGTCCCGTTCTGTGAAGTACGTGTGTCGGGCATCTTACGTAAACCGAGGAACGAGAAAACCCGTAAACGGAGAGACGACAACGTAGCGGAGGACACCGAAACCAAGTGATGAGTAGAATTTCCATCATAACCCCCCCCCCCTTGTAGAGTACCCAGGGTCGAAATACGAAGTAGCCAGTGAAAAGTAGAGAAAAAGTTTTAGAAAAGAAAGCTTAATCCCTCGCCATTGTCCGAGAAAAGGATTTAAGACAGGTCCCCTCGAGGTTGAGAGTTCATTCTGCCTCTTGTATTTATACAGTTCGGATTACTTTTTCCGTTCGCGTTGTGCCCTCGCCGTTGTTATTATTTTTAGTTAATTATTGTCATTGTTTAATTGTAGAATCTTTAATTGTAGTAGTTAATTGTAGTGTTTATTATTATTTAGTGTAAGTGTATATTAATTTCTGTCCCCTCCATCCTTTGAAACCAAGATGCCTGAGAGTAGGGATACCGGAACTGATCCCATAGAAAATAGTAAGAGATAGTTTCATTAACAAATTTAAGGTCAAAGAGTGTATTTTTAATGTTTAAATTCCCCTCGTATATTGGAAAAAGCTAAAAGAACCATAGTAGAGATGGCCTAACCATCACTAGAAGCGAAGTTAGATTATCCCCTCAGTTCCCCCCGCAATTTTGTTCATTTGTTTTTGTATTTTAGTGTTATTTATAAATTTGAGTGTTAAATAAAGATTTTGTGATTGATTAACGACAAAGGGTTTCCATTCTGAATTCGAATCTCCCCCTCTTTTTTTATTTTTTTCTTTCCCCTGTATGTAACCCCCTCTCTCAGATTTAATTCACTCCACGATAAGGCCACGACTCGCATTTTGTCGCCATCTTCCCCCCGCCTTGGTGAATTAAAATCTATGAGCAAGGGTTAGGAATATTTCCGTCCATAAAATCTATGACGAATTCCTTAAAAACCTTACAAGGCATAGTAATGAAAATATCAAGTAAGTTACATTTTGTCATGGATATTTGTGTGGTATCAAAATAAAATATACTCCCCAAGTCTTGTCTTTAAAGTCAGATCATTAATTATTAATCCATATGTAGGCAATCATGAAGAACTTATAAATGAAGAAATTAAAATTGGTGAGCAAATTTGCGAAGAAGTAGCAATAGGCAAAAAGAAGCCACAAAAAACGAAAGCCAGAGCCAATTAAAACCAGCAAAACCAAGAAAGAAAATGAAGCTATTACGGCCAAGGCCAGATCTGATATAAGCAAAGCTATTTTGAAAATGCCGTGTCTAACTGAACAGTGGACATCTCACTCTTTCTGTGATAGCTCATCCGAGAGCACGGCAAAGGTAAATTAAATGGTTTTGGTCAGCGTTATTACAGTGCTGTTATTATGTAAATTTTTTATTGAATTTGGCAGGCCACACCCAATCACTATTTTTAGACAAAATTTTTACTCGATCAAGCTTAAACAACGAATAGCCAGTATTTATGGTAATTGGTTTCAACTCCATAGTTTTCTTGCACTGTATTCAGGGTTGGCATTTTTTTATTTAAAAAAATCAAATATATCGGTTTATTTTATTTTATAACTATTTAGCTATAACGTAAATAGTGGTTTTAGGTGTTTTATTTGTTTAAATAATAAATAAATTTTGAACGAAACTAAAACTTAATCTGTAATTCGATAGGGGAAGAAGGAAGAGGGATCATTCTTTCCCAAGGAGGGGGGCATGCTGACAGTGAGTTATTTAATGGGTGAAAACGGAGAAATAGGCAAGCAGTGGCATAGCAGGGGGGAGCAAAAGAGGCGTTATGCCCTGGGTGCCACTCATTTCGGGGTCCAAAAATCTGTTTAACGACTATATTCACTCAAGCCTAATATTTCCAACTATTGACTGAATTAATAAGCTTACACAACTAAAGCTTGGTTTCCACCAGCGCGCGTCAAAAAGCGACACTCAACTTTGAAACGTGCTAAGGTTTTTACGCGTTACAAACAATTAACATTATGACGTCCGCTGGTGGAAACCAAGCTTAACGGTTAATATTTATTGTTATTTGGGTCTAACAACATTAATTCATTTTCACTTTATTTAGCTAAGTCGTACAACTAGCAACTACAACGAAGTTCCTAGCAACTACAACGAAGTTCCTAGCAACTACAACGAAGTTCCTATCAACTACAACGAAGTTCCTAGCAACTACAACGAAGTTCCTAGCAACTACAACGAAGCTCCTATCAACTACAACGAAGCTCCTATCAACTACAACCAAGTTCCTAGCAACAACAACCAAGTTCCTAGCAACTTCAGTCAAGTTCCTGGCAACTACAGTCAAGTTCCTAGCAACTACAGTCAAGTTCCTAGCAACTACAGTCAAGTTCCTAGCAACTACAGTCAAGTTCCTGGCAACTACAGTCAAGTTCCTGGCAACTACAGTCAAGTTCCTGGCAACTACAGTCAAGTTCCTAGCAACTACAGTCAAGTTCCTAGCAACTACAGTCAAGTTCCTAGCAACTACAGTCGAGTTCCTAGCAACTACAGTCGAGTTCCTAGCAACTACAGTCGAGTTCCTAGCAACTACAGTCGAGTTCCTAGCAACTACAGTCGAGTTCCTAGCAACTACAGTCGAGTTCCTAGCAACTACAGTCGAGTTCCTAGCAACTACAGTCGAGTTCCTAGCAACTACAGTCGAGTTCCTAGCAACTACAGTCGAGTTCCTAGCAACTACAGTCGAGTTCCTAGCAACTACAGTCGAGTTCCTAGCAACTACAGTCGAGTTCCTAGCAACTACAGTCGAGTTCCTAGCAACTACAGTCGAGTTCCTAGCAACTACAGTCGAGTTCCTAGCAACTACAGTCGAGTTCCTAGCAACTACAGTCGAGTTCCTAGCAACTACAGTCGAGTTCCTAGCAACTACAGTCGAGTTCCTAGCAACTACAGTCGAGTTCCTAGCAACTACAGTCGAGTTCCTAGCAACTACAGTCGAGTTCCTAGCAACTACAGTCGAGTTCCTAGCAACTACAGTCGAGTTCCTAGCAACTACAGTCGAGTTCCTAGCAACTACAGTCGAGTTCCTAGCAACTACAGTCGAGTTCCTAGCAACTACAGTCGAGTTCCTAGCAACTACAGTCGAGTTCCTAGCAACTACAGTCGAGGTCCTAGCAACTACAGTCGAGGTCCTAGCAACTACAGTCGAGGTCCTAGCAACTACAGTCGAGTTCCTAGCAACTACAGTCGAGTTCCTAGCAACTACAGTCGAGTTCCTAGCAACTACAGTCGAGTTCCTAGCAACTACAGTCGAGTTCCTAGCAACTACAGTCGAGTTCCTAGCAACTACAGTCGAGTTCCTAGCAACTACAGTCGAGTTCCTAGCAACTACAGTCGAGTTCCTAGCAACTACAGTCGAGTTCCTAGCAACTACAGTCGAGTTCCTAGCAACTACAGTCGAGTTCCTAGCAACTACAGTCGAGTTCCTAGCAACTACAGTCGAGTTCCTAGCAACTACAGTCGAGTTCCTAGCAACTACAGTCGAGTTCCTAGCAACTACAGTCGAGTTCCTAGCAACTACAGTCGAGTTCCTAGCAACTACAGTCGAGTTCCTAGCAACTACAGTCGAGTTCCTAGCAACTACAGTCGAGTTCCTAGCAACTACAGTCGAGTTCCTAGCAACTACAGTCGAGTTCCTAGCAACTACAGTCAAGTTCCTAGCAACTACAGTCAAGTTCCTAGCAACTACAGTCAAGTTCCTAGCAACTACAGTCAAGTTCCTAGCAACTACAGTCAAGTTCCTAGCAACTACAGTCAAGTTCCTAGCAACTACAGTCAAGGACCTAGCAACTACAGTCAAGGACCTAGCAACTACAGTCAAGTTCCAAGCAACTACAGTCAAGTTCCTAGCAACTACAGTCAAGTTCCAAGCAACTACAGTCAAGTTCCAAGCAACTACAGTCAAGTTCCAAGCAACTACAGTCAAGTTCCTAGCAACTACAGTCAAGTTCCAAGCAACTACAGTCAAGTTCCTAGCAACTACAGTCAAGTTCCAAGCAACTACAGTCAAGTTCCTAGCAACTACAGTCAAGTTCCTAGCAACTACATTCAAGAGCCCACGATTCGCAGTCAAGAGCCCACGATTCGCAGTCAAGAGCCCACGATTCGCAGTCCAGAGCCAACGATTCGCAGTCCAGAGCCAACGATTCGCAGTCCAGAGCCAACGATTCGCAGTCCAGAGCCAACAATTCGCAGTCAAGAGCCAACAATTCGCAGTCAAGAGCCAACAATTCGCAGTCAAGAGCCAACAATTATCAGTCAAGAGCCAACAATTATCAGTCAAGAGCCAACAATTCGCAGTCAAGAGCCAACAATTCGCAGTCAAGAGCCAACAATTCGCAGTCAAGAGCCAACAATTCGCAGTCAAGAGCCAACAATTCACAGTCAAGAACCTCCCAATTGCAATCGAGCTCCTTCAAACCATAACCAACCTCTTAGGAACCTCTTTCAACCTACGACGAAGAACAACGAACTCCTTATAAACAATAGCCAACTTTCTATTTGCAATGGAAATATCGAAGCATGTGGTATGTGATATAAAATTAAATTTTTTGCACACTAAACATTTACGAACTTTTAACATAAACAGATATTGGGCTAGATAAATTGATGAACCAATTTGGATTTGGATCGCTATCTCTGTACGATTGACAGGTTAAAAGTGGAACTTAAAGGAAAAGACGCTAAGATAACAGAACTCAATTTGGAAATTGGTATATATATATATGTATATATATATATATATATATATATATATATATATATATATATGTATATATATATATACCAATTTCCAAATATATATATACAGGGTGTCTCAGTTTGCTCGATCAGGCCATTTTTCTCAAAATGTATTTATGCTAGGGTTCTGAAATTTCCAGGGTTTATTTGTTAGGTATGGAACGCTTTGGTTAATAAATTCCTTAAAATCGAACGATTTTGTGCCGTTTTGGACAATTTAATTTTTCACTGGTAGGTTTAACGCAAAATCTTTGAATAGAAAAGTTGTAGGTCATAGTCGAAAGTGTAAAAATAATTTTGGTTCGGTTAAAAAAGACCTATTTTTCACTGAGTTTGATGGTCGGGGGAAAAACAAGTTGTACTAGCAGGTAATAGCATTTAACGAATTGTAGGTAACACCATGGACACTGTATCTCTAACCGGACGGGAAAAGCAGCCTAAAAGAGGTACCCCCTCACTGTCCGTTTGCGGCCTACTTCGTATTAGCTGAAATAGTCGGCCGTACTCGATTTGCAGGGCCGTCAAGGTCATTCGAAAGAATGTAAACCTTATTTCTTTATCGTTTGAAATGCGCCATCTACTGGGGATTCGCTAGGTATTATGGGTATCAATATTTTAGCGATTTCTGTCTGCTTAGCTAGGACTGTATAAATCGTCTGCTACTTAAGTTATCGGTAAGGCTTAATAAGTTTAGGTGTAAAATACGATTTTCAAACGAGATCGAGAGACAAAACAGGTAATATATAATAAATAATTTCGCTTATTTTATTGAATGTTCAATTTTTAATGATAGTATATTATTTACAGTTCTTCAGAAACTCCCAAAAGGGGAGGAACAAGATGTTGTGTTATCGGTTGTGGGAAAAACAGCTACAAGAGTAAAGCTAGCTTTCATTTGTTTCCAAGGGACAAGACTTTGAAAGAGGAATGGATTAGTAGGATTCAATCAGCTCCTCATGATTTCTTAACCATGCACAAGTTCAAAAGCAAATTTTGAAACTGGATTCCTTCAGCAACTAGCAAAATCTGCAGATACCATATTAACCCAGCTGGAGTCAAACATTACAATGCTTTTCTCCCTTGTTACTTTCCTTGGAAATCTTTTGAACATATTGTTTTAAAGCCTTTCAAAGGTTGGAAATTAACTTATAATTATTTATTTATAATAAATTATAACATTTTTACCTTGTTTTTATTCACAGTACGGTTAGGTTATAACTATCTGGTTCTTCCTCCGGATGAAACGTTGTCGCTAAGAGCAGATGTTGTTATTAACAACGAGGAAAGTACGTTACCAGTACCACAAATAAGCATGAAGAATGAGTTTACCATCAGCCACTGTGAACATTCGTGTATTATAAAATACCATTACTCATCAATTATTAATGAAAAGGATGCTCTGATTAACCAGTTGATATTTGAAAATAAGGAGCTTAAAGAGAAGTCTTCAACCCTAGAAAAAAATAACGAAGACACCTTAAATGAATTAACGAATAAATGTAAACAATTCATAAATCTTGAGATGCAATTTAAGGTTTCCAACGCCACTAATAAGTCATTCAGCGTAACCACTAATCTACAAATAAAAACATTGTCATATTAAAAACTACTCAGCAATAGCAACGGTAACTATATTTACACCACAGTCTATCCACTATAGACTCTGTTTACACTGTAAATGCAACTTACTTGTTTTGGTTTTCCATGTTTGAAATATGTATAAGAGATTTCTATTCCTCACATTACCACCTTGGCTTAAATTTCAACTTTAACTATAAAAATTTAATATTTTGTATAATTTTATGTACGAAAACTATAAAGAATAGTTTAGGAATAAATTGCTTACCTGTTTAAAGTATTCAACTTTTTCATTATCATTAAATAACCCTTTAAATTACGAAGATAATGCAGGAACGATTTAAAAAAAACTATTCCTAAGCAGACGATCTTTCTGAAAAAAATTCAAAGAACTCTTGGGAAAATTCTATTTCCCATAATTCTCAGAATAATTTGAATTTATTTCACCAGGTGTCGTATTCAAACGATAAAGAACGTTTTTTCGACCACGTGACGAATTATGTGGCCTTGACAGCCCCGAAACTTTTAAAATTCTTGAACCTCCCCCCTTTACAGAGAGACGGTTGGGACGGCAGGTGATTTTGTATGGTGGAAGCTACAGCTTTTTCCGTCCGGTTAGAGATACAGTGTCCATGGTAACACGCATTTCAGTTATAAGATTTCGAAAAATAAACAAATAATAATCAGCCCAAGTGACAAATGGTGTTTTAATGACTTCTACAAAATGTTTGCTAAAATGCCACCTTCTGATGCAATGCACAAATATGCACGATGTTGCATATTGCGAAATGCTCCCCGAACCATTTCTGGAGTCACCCGGCGACATGCTTTGATGATTCTTTGTCGTAAATCTTCAACGCTCCTCACACGTGTTTGGTATACGTACTCCTTTACGAATCCCCAAAGAAAAAAGTCCAGTGGTGTTAGATCAGGGGATCTTGCAGGCCAACGAACAGGACCAGTTCTTCCGATCCATCTTCCAGGAAACTGGTCGTTTAGATATGCAACCACGTCACGATACGGGTGAGGTGGCGCCCCATCTTGCTGGAACCAGATGCGTCTGTACTCGGCCAGAGGAATGTCGTCCAACACGTTGGATATTTCATTTTGAAGGAACTCCAAGTAGTTTTGACCGTTCAGACGATTTGGCTGGAAGAACGGGCCAATAATTCTGTCACCTAACAGACCAGCCCACACATTTAAGCGAAACTGCACTTGGTGGCGGTGAGGAAATCCCCAGTGTGGATTCTCGTAGTCCCACATATGTTGGTTTTGACGGTTGAAAGGCCCATCTCTTCCGAATGAACATTCGTCGGACATAAGTAGTTGATCGTGAAATTCCTGGTGTAAGTCAGCCATGAGGCAAAACCAATTGCAAAATTCTAGTCGGCGCTGTCTATCACCGTCATGCAGTCCTTGGTGAAGTGTCGCTCGATAAGGATGCAAATGGTGTCTTTTGAGTGTTCTCCAAACGTAGTTTAGATCCAACCCTAAGTCAAAGCTGGCAGTCCTGACGCTCGCTCGAGGATAGGCGACGAAGTAGTCAAGTACGGTGTTTTCCATGTCGATGTCCTGGAGACCACGACCACGAAACCTCGGATTGATATTACCCCAGTTGTCGAAGTCGCGGATCACTCTAAGAACCGTCGTATGACTTGGTCTGCAATTGGGAAATCTTCGTCTAAATACCTGACTTACTAGAGTAGCATTACGACGACCTTCTCCGTAAAATAATTCTAGCATATGAGCGCGCTGATCTCGAGTGTAAAGAGGCATACTGGACAACAATCGGCCAAGCTGAGATAATGTTTTAACTTTGAAATGTAAACGCTTTAAATATTAGTTGGACAATTGATATTTCACGTTACCAAACAACAAAAGAAAAATAAGCGTAATTTTTGGTCTACAAATCTTTGTTAGGTGATCTTACTCGTAACCACGTCGAAATGGAAGACGCGGTCTTTGTCTACTTTGTCTAATTAGGTGTTGAACGTAATAACTTTCTTTAACAATAACTTTTTGCAGATCTGATTATTAACTACATAGCTGAAAGCATAAGTTCCCTAAAATAAATGTACAAGTATGTTGTGATTATGTACGATTGTTTACGTTAAAGGCTATTGCCTGTTAGTACAACTTGTTTTTCCCCCGTCCTCCAAACTCAGTGAAAAATAGGTCTTTTTCAACGGAACCAAAATTATTTTTACACTTTTGCCTATGCCCTACAACTTTTCTATTGAAACATTTTGCGTGACACCTACCGGTGAAAAAATAAATTTGCAAAACGGCACAAAATCGTTCGATTTTTTCTGAAATTTAGTAACCAAAGCCTTCCATACCTAACAAATAAACCCTGAAAATTTCAGAACCCTAGCATAAATACATTTTGAGAAAAATGGCCTGATCGAGCAAATGGAGACACCCTGTATAAAACTGCGTTATATTTGCCTATTTATTTTTATTAAAAGATGAATTATTTAAAGTGACCTGACTGGTTTCAATAGGCTTGGCCTATCATCATCTGAGGTTTACAAAATTATTCCTAGTGAATTCTGCGACATTTTCTACTACAAGAAAAATTGACGACCCTTATTGTCCAGTTTACGCAACGAAAAATTAAAAAAATAAAAATTAAAAAACAGACAACCAGATAGTCATTTGTTACAAGTGGTGCCATCAGTTTTAGAATTAATATTTAATGATACATATGATTAGTTTTTTTTACAATACGGGTTTTATCATAAGGATAAAAAACAGTTAAGGGGGTTTTACAGTTTTAATTTTTACTACTATTACTTAACATTTTCAAATTAATTATACCAGATGGCGCTACATCCTGGTCTCAGTTTGTCATTAAGCGTTTTGGTTTATTAGAGGGCTGTGCTAAAAGTTTAATTTCATCCCAATTTATTACAAAACACATGTTTTGCTATTGCTGCATTTTCACAGCTCGATCTTTTTTTAGTAAAGCCTATGTGTAGTACAAGTAAGTAATTAGATTAAGTTTCAAGTTTAGCATTTTTAACCAAATAAAATAAATTGTTTTTTCTAGAAAAAAGAGTTAATAAGGACCCAATTGACCTGACAGGAAAAAAAACTTGTCTGTCGAATGAAGAACCAGAATCTATTCTCGAATTGATATCAAATGATGTATGAATTTTAAATAATACTAAAGACTAGAAAGACTCAAATGCGATTTAATGTCTAGCTTTATTAAATCCTTCTGCAATATTTAACTGTTTCTATATAGGGGAGAAACGAGTCTCAGAATGAAATTGGAAATGAAGCTTCGCCTAGTACAGCACATTCTTGGTATTTCTTATAAACCGCTGTTATTTAAACTTGAAGAAAAGCCACTCACAAAATAAGTATTTACAGGATTCTAGCAGACAAAAAAGAAATGATTGGTCTTGGGTCACGTACCAATTTTGCCTTCAAATTTTATTTTCCAGATATTCTAGATACTTTTAAAAGGGCTGAGCATTATAATTTAATTCCCAAAGATAACATTGACAAAATAAACAAACAACTTATAAATATTTTGTTTAATCACATCGCTAAAACTTATTCACTGTGAGCTCAATGAATATTTTATTTCGATTAACATGATTTTATTCATTCCTATCATTTAATTGGTTTCTTTAAAAAAAAAGGGTATCCACCCTCTCACATGCATGTCAGCAAAAAACTGTTGATATAATACCCTCATTTGGTTTAAAATCCTGACAATCCTGACACGGAAGCTTATGTGAGTTATGAATAATTAATTCAAGTAGTTCACCATTTATTAATTAAATTTAAGAACATATTATACTGTTTAGGAATACTGGTATAAAAAGCTTCAATCGAAATTTAAAAACTTTCGATGGGGATTGAAGGGCAATGCTTCCATCGATATGAGAAAAGAAAAATATGGAAAAGCTGTCCGTATAAATAACTAAGGAACTAGAAGTTGAAAGAGATGGCTTTAGCAACGACGTCGTTTTTTTTAGTTTTTCCTTCTATTACGAACAAAAACGCCGATTCTATAGTCACGGCGGCGGAGGAGACTATCAAGATAGCCACGCCGTCGGAAACAGTGTCCATAACTACGTCGGTGGAGAAGACCACATCGCAAAACACGTCGTCTTTGGAGTCTACAGCGAACAGCACATCGTCGGAGACGGATTCTATAAACAAGTCTATGGATGATCTGGAAGACCAATTCAGTATTGATGACCATATACAATATATGCAACAACAAATGCTCAGGGTGGAAAAAGATTGGTAGGTGATTGACATAAATATGAAAAGAACGTTCGTACACAGGCGCAAAATAGTAGAGACAGTCTCTAGAAGCTGTCCAGGATAGGTATCCGGCTTTACGAGATATTAGGCAAGTAATAACAATTATTGTAAATTTAATTCCTATTAAACCTTTATTCTTGTACAACTAGGTTTTTGATTATTTTGCAGATTAATCTTGATTTTCTAAGGTTAACCAAAATTGATGTTGAGAGGAAACTCCAAAAATCTCTCGAAATTGATGATGATGATGCATTCATCGAAATTAATGATGGTGAATTCATATAAATTAATGATGGTGATTTCATAGAAATTAATGACGAAGATCATGAAAGTAAATCCGATTTTGAAATACCAGTAGAAGAAAAAAGAACCAAGTGTTTGTTTTGCTTTTAAAAAATGGATTTAATGAAAGTATTAAGGTGAGTTGAATTTTGATATTTTCTTTTATTATTTCTAATTAGTGCTAGATTAACTGGTATAGCCAACAAAATGCCCGAGTTTTGTGAGGTATTCATTCCGGAAATTTTTATAACTATATTCACTTAAAAAAAAGTAGAAAATTATAGAATAATTATTTAATTTACTTCATGTATAAACATGTTGAGGAATCGGGCGACTTTACAGAGCTTTTAATGAAGACATTAGAAGATATTGTAGCAATAAATACCTATCTGACGTAAGTGTATATATATATATATATATATATATACACTTACGTCGGATAGGTATTATATATATATATATTATTATTATTATTATAATTATTTTTTTTTGTATAAATGAAATGACACATTTTTTCGATTTCACTCAAAATATTCTACATTTTATCTGTTTTTTATTTAAGTATCTCGCGAAATGAAGAACATATAAATTCAACTCCTGAATGGTATCCAACCCCAAACGCCGACGGGTTTGTGTAAGAGATATAAATTTGACTATTTTGAGTGAAATCGAAAAAAAAATTGATGTGTCATTTCTTTTATAAAAAAAAATAAAACAAAATTCTAATAATTTCAAATTTCATTCATCCGACAATTGGGTAGTTACATAATTCTTATTTTTATATAAACACTCCTCAAACAAATTGCTTTTCTCCAAAGCGCAGGAGTATTTCTTATTTAAAAAAAATGTATTGTGTTTAAATAAGCATGAAAACATTGGTCCGTCTTCATACAATTCAGTCACTTTTGGACATCTAACCCCGTTCAAGTCTATAACCTCGCAGTGTATTATGCTACACAAAAATAAACACTTCTCTACACCTTTACAAAAGACACGCTCGTAACCTTGAACAGCCATTTCTATGCAATCCTCCAACTTGTTGTAAGGGGTGAAACCGCAACCCTAAGCGAATCCGTGAATATTCCTCTCTACGCAGACATTCTGACGTTGAATACGCCCGGGAACCTCGGACAGTAGACCTTTCCATAAAATGTTCGTTACGGTAAGAGGGGGAAGGT
This sequence comes from Leiobunum rupestre, assembly GCF_980474605.1. Taxonomy (NCBI): domain Eukaryota; kingdom Metazoa; phylum Arthropoda; class Arachnida; order Opiliones; family Sclerosomatidae; genus Leiobunum; species Leiobunum rupestre. The sequence goes on along the minus strand of NC_143384.1, from coordinate 56,135,916 downwards.
GAACTGTTTTTGCAAGGATGATTTAGATCCACGTTATACATATTACTCCTTTTATGTTACCCTCGCTCGACACTTGAGCTCGGTATGTCGTCTGCTACCGAGTGGAAGTATTTACACGGCGGATTAAAATTAATCCAATTGAGATTAATAAATTTGTTATATCAAATGTAGAAAGTATGATGTTTGACAGTTGATGTTTATGTCCTTGTGAACTAAAGCTTAACATTATATTGTCAGCCACAGTAGTGTATCAGGTAAAGATTGTTGTTTATCATAAAATACAAGCTGATAAATATAAAAGTATTAACTATACTTTCACCGAGTTGATATGAGAATTGTAATAATAATTCATTTTATTTGTATCTAAAATAAATTAAAATCAGTTTGAACTCCGAAAACACTAAGCCCAACCCGAGCTCCGTGTAAAATGTACAGGCAACTTTTTGTTTAGTTTTAGCGAAATTGGTGGTGGATAGTGCTCGGATTTCGATTAATTTTTATCCATGAATAAAATAAGCCCGGCGTTATTTAAATAATATTTATTTAAATAACCAATAGTTGAATAAAAATGATAAAAAGTTTGAATAATCGCGAGTGAATAAGCCTATTATTTAAATAAAATAAACAATTATTTAAATAAATGCCACTTTTTTTTCCAAATAAATGCTTGGTTGCGTAAAAAACATAATTAAATAAGTCAAAATGATATCCTTTTAACCAAAGTTTGTTAAATTAATCGGAAAATTTGTGAATAATGAATAAACAATTCCGAGCACTAGTGGTGGGTGACGTAGAAAAGACAGTGAAAGCACGAAGAAATATTTAATGGAAAGGCCTATTGATATGGGGGGAGAAACAGCCAGAACGCCACTATTAATCCAAGATAATGGCCATGAAAGGGAAACTTATACCCCCCTACAATAGAACCATGTCGTTGATAATTTATTGTCTCTAATTTTATTTGATTTAATTCCTTATTGCAGATCTTTTACTTAGCAGCTTACCGTGTGTTGATTTATTAAAAATTATTCTACAAATCATAATTATTTATATAAAAGTTATTCAACTTTGTTCTTATAAGTAATTGAGTTTTAGATTTAAGTCACTTGGATAGGAAATATCATGTTTCAACATACCAGGAAATTAATACTGTTTTCCAGCATTATTAAATCTTTGCAACGCTGAGAAGTATTAAATAAATTTACATCTTTTATCAATCTATTGCGAAATAATTTGTTTGGCGCTCTTTGAGCGAAACAGAGAAATCAATAAATGCAGTGATAGAGAACTCGTCAAAGCATTTCCGGTGTTGAACACAACTTTGTGTCTTGCAAATACGAATAACGCAATCCAGGAAGCCTTTTATTCACGTTATATTTAGAGGCTTTATGATCTTTGCGTTGAGTAAAGAGTCCCCTTGTCTAGTTAGGCTCCAAATGGCCAAAACGTTCTTTGAAATAACAATTTTGTAGAAAATATACAATTGAGGCATAAGTGTCCGTTTGAAACAAAGTTTTCTTAAAGATTAGAGTATAGTTCATAATATTCCGCTATGAATTCTACAAAAACAGTTATCAAATATCGCGCATATTCTCCATATATCTACGTATACGTAAGATTTTAATTTACGTACAATAGCTTTATCAACATTTTTTGATTTTTCTATGTCTAGAGGGAAGCTTTAGGTTAACAATAATTCATTATTAAGGCCTCGCAAATTTTTCAAAATAAATTTAAAAAATTGACTAATTAATTTAATTTATATATATTAAATAATAAATGAAATATTTAATGTGCACATCAACTGTTTACTGTAGATGATTTAAAAATTCTGTTAGTGTTCTTATGATGCAGTTATGGAACAAATCACATAAAACCTACCGCAGTTTTACCCACTAGCTAAAACATATGAATCTGCATCAACCAAAGTATTTTATGCATGTTGAAAGGATATTTACGGCAAAAAAGGAATTTTATTAAAATGAGGAAGATTTGAAAATTAAGATTGTAGGTATTTGTGTTTAATCAGTTTAGGTTTAAAAGAAACATTTTATTGATAATGTTTTCGCTTTCAGAAAATAAGAGCTTGATATTAGCAATATATCTAATTTCTGTTAATGGCAGAACAACTCGCAAATCTTTCGGAGTTTGTTAGAGTACGTGGATAAACAATAAATATACCAAAGGCTTACATGTTTTTCCATGAAACATTGAAACTCCACACCAGAAGATTTATTTTCACATTATTACTTTATATTTTATTCATTAAATTAATCTGTGTCTCTTTGTTTGGTTCCTAAAATTTATCGCCACTCCAATTAATGCAGCTTGTTACATTTTCCTATAGAATCAATTAAAAAAATTGGATGATTACTTGCAAGATTTGCCAAAAAGTACCTTTTGGGAATTTGGTGAAATTATTTCAAAGACGCGATATGTCCTCCTTAATCTACGAAACGTCACGTAAGTATCATATTTGTTGTTTCTTACTCTGCCGTTAAAATGTATTTATTATAGTGAATTTTCGTATAATAACTATATGACAAATAAATGAAAAGAGACTTAAAACGGTTTTAAAATTCACAATTTATTTATTTAGAAAATCCAACGTTTCGGAGGAAATGTTCCTCCTTCTTCAGGGATTTTTACAAGTCTGACAGTATAATGGTAAAAATTTTGGGACGAAAAAATATTTATGCGCTTTATACATATAGTGGCTACTGTTCTTTAGCCGCGAGCGTTTTTTCTCGAAGGCGAGTCGACCGTCGAAGGGTTATATGAGCAACGGGCTCGATATCTTCGTAAGCGCGCGAGGCTACTATTGTCGGAATGGGGGATTCTGCGAGAGGAGGAATTGATTTATTGTGTGGGAGAGGGTGAGGACCATAAAAACATTTAAAAAGTGGAGAAATTGTGGATAAGTTAAAGGGACGAACTTAATTCAATTACCTTAGAAACTGGTGATATCCTCGTTTCTTTTGACGTTGTTAATCTCTTCACCAAAACTCCCACAAATGCTACCATAGATTGTCTTAAGTCCAAATTAATTACTTCCAAATTATATTCCGATTGTGAAATTTCAGACTTCATTAGTTTAATACGTTTATGTGTAAATAACACTTGTTTCTCATTTCAAAATGAGTATTATAAACAAATCGATGGCATGGCCATGGGTTCACCTTTAAGTCCATTATTATGTAATTCCTTTATGGAAAATTTTGAATTACTTGCCCTCTGTTCTGCCCCCAAAAACCTAAATGTTTTTTCCGATTTTATGACGATACCATTTGCGTTTGGCCCCATTGCTTAGCTTGTCTTTCTGAATTCCACAATCATTTAAACTCAATCAATCCAGCCATTCAATTTACCATAGAAACTGAACAAGACAGCAAACTGCCCTTCCTTGACATTCTTATACATAACAACAACCAGGCCACCCTCCATTTTGAAACATAACTTTATCGTAAGCCTTGCAATGCCTTATCTTATTTACACGCGAAATCTTGCCACCATCCTTCCCGAAAAATAAGTGCTCTATCAACATTAATTCACCGCGCTTTCACCATTTCCTCCAATTCTTCCTTCCTCTCCTCCGAATTAAAATTAGTTAAATCCACAGCTTTAAATCATTCTTTTTCGGAATCCCAAATAGATCACATAATAATAAAAATATCCAAAAAATTATCTAATACCGTCAGTTTCCAAACAACTCTAGCGCCTGTAGTTTCAGAACGTAAAAAATATTTAATCCCAGCATGTATCCCCTTTTATCCTGGCTTCTCTCAAAAATTAGCCAAAAATCTTAAATCAGTAGGTCTCGATCCTATTTATCTCCCACCACCCAAATTGTCAGCTTTATTATGTAATAACAAAGAACCAACTGCCCTCCTCGACAAGGCCATCATTTATAAAATCTCCTGTGAATGTGGTGATTATTACATTGGGCAATGCCGTCGCCCATTTCATCAAAGGCTTAAAGAGCACAAAAATATAAACAACCCGTACAATAATTCTCCCCTTAGCGAACACCTTTGTGTTTTTGGCCGTAATGCTAGATGGGACTCAATAGACATACTAGCTCAACCAAAATTACATAAAACTCATTTTAATGTACGCGAATCCATCGAAATTTAAAAAAATAAATCTGCGCAATGTTTAAACCGTGACGATGGTCCCTTTAACTTATCCACGTTTTCGCTACTTTTTAAATGCTTTATGGTCCTCACCCTCTCCCACACAACAAACCAATTCCTCCTCTCGCAGAATCCCCCATTCCGACAATAGTAGCCTCGCGCGCGAACGAAGATATCGTGCCCGTTGCTCATTTAACCCTTCGACGGTCGACTCGCCTTCGAGAAAAAACGCTCGCGGCTAAAGAACAGTAGCCACTATATGTATAAAGCGCATAAATATTTTTTCGTCCAAAAAAATTTACCATTATACTGTCAGAGTTGTAAAAATCCCTGAAGAAGGAGGAACAGTTCCATCGAAACGTTGGATTTTCTAAATAAATAAATTGTGAATTTTAAAACCGTTTTAAGTCTCTTTTCATTTAGTTTTTCACAATGTACTTCTCTTCACTTCTATATGACAAATAGATTAAAAATTATTTTATATAACTTATTAGCGATTGTTTTATAATTTAGTTTAAATTAAAAGTAATTAATCGTTTTCAAAACTAAAAATAGTTAAAAGCAATAAAGATGGTCAGGATAGTATCGTCTATGTCTTTGTTTGGATCACCTTTAACACGGAAACTGGTATTGATATCTCCAGGGTGGTTGAATTTCCAAGCCCGTGCGAGAACGGTGCTACGAGTTGAACTTCTGTTAGGAGAGCGAATATAAAATAATTGACTTGGCGTTCCGTGAAAAAATCAAACCATAATATGAACCGATCACGAGAAAAAATAGGGACTTAAGTCCCATTTATAGGGAGCCCCTTTCAATACTAAGTCCGAACAATCTTTTAGAAACTCTTCATAAATCCATTAGCTTAGGACTTCTTATATTAAATTAAAAGCACGATATTTTTAATTATGTCGCGTGACATATTTGCGTCAAAAGGGAAGGTCCCCAAATAACAATGGTAATTTCTTCAGTTAGATTTTATATTTAAACTTTGTTAATATTTCGTTAAGCCGTTCAGTTATTAATTTTCTAATAGAACCTAACGAAGTTCTTGGTTTTTGCCACTGTTACAATTTTTATTGTATTTTTAATTAATGAAATGTTTAAATTTTAGACTTGAAAACACCACAAAAATGCAAGTAAGTCACATTAAATTATAAATTATCTAAACCTAGAAATATTGTGTTCACCGTGAAGTACCAGTGTTTAACATAATTTAAGTCCAAAGGATGTGTACCACATTTAACTTGAGAGTAATTACTTGCCTATTTTATTTCCTATTGACAAGTTTGAAAAATCTGCGAAGGCATGCAACGTGCTATCCAGCAGAAATTATAGGACGGTTAGATATAAGCTTAATCAGCGGATAAAAACTTTGTCGATATTCCTTTTGCTACTGCTTCTTTCTGCGTGTTTAAAGAGTGTTTTTTTAAACATAAATTATTTTCTGTAAGAACTCAGATAACGAAATCAAAAATTTGTTTGTAAAGATATATTATTTAATTTTTGTTTTGGATATAAAACATCATTAATCTCAACTAAATTATTTCTATACATGTATAACCGGATGTAGGTTATCCAGGAATGATTTAAATTATATTTTTGGATTTTAAAACCAACTCAAATTATTATCGTTATGAAGGACGTGTTTCATATTTCTTGGGGATCCACCTACATTAATTCAACGATGTTACCAAAAATGGAAATCATTGCTCCCATGTACGAAAGATCCGTTTTTCGTATCGTGAGCTGCCTGGACAGCCAGATGGAATTTCAAGAGGTCTTGTTGCCTCACAGAGCTCTGGGAAGGATGAATTGCATCATGCTGCTGTTCTCGCTTCTGGCCGTTTCTCTGGTGACTGCGTTTGCCTTTGAAGGAAGTTTCAACACTTTCCAGAAATTATCGAGAGCCAACGCCGTTATCAAAAGCTGTTTCTTCTTTTTTTCTCATCTTTTACGGAACCGTAAAGTATATTTTTTCCTGACAATGAATACTGATTTTGGAGTTGATTTTAGATTGTACTTTGTTGCGAACTGCCTAAGCACCTTTAAATTTAGCTACGTATCATTATAATAAAAAAAATAATTCTAGAAGCCTAAGCTTATGGAATTCAAACAGTTTATCATAACTTAAATATGATTGTCGTGTGAAAATAATTATTTGTTCAAGGAACTGCACCTTAAATTTTTAATTCTAACTTTAAATCTCAAAGCTTAAAAGAAATTGAAAGCCGAGACCACCGGGAGTAGTGGCGTACTCCTGTTATCCCAAGCGTCTGGGATATGAGTTTGTGGATGGCCGTGTGAGGACGACCACCAATCCCCCAACGGGTGGTAGGAATACTTCCGCCGCGGGTGTCCCCACCCTGTCCCCGCGTATCCCCCCGTTGGCGTGGCCGTTAAACATATCTCGCCCTGATTAATCAGGTGGACGAGCGGACTGAATTGCCCCACACGTTACAATCCCCAATAACAAAAAAAAAAATACGAAAGCCGAGACCAGCCGGAAAAATAGATAAGGTGAACAAAGAGGCGAAAGTCAAATGTCGAGAATAATGCAATTGTATTATAAGTAAAATTGAATGAGATTAATAACCATGTCAGGTATTTGGAATAAGGCGCGTTTAGTTGGAAATCAAAGCTTTTTAGCTAACCGTTCTCGAGTTTTAAGAACCAGACATTCAAATAAATAAATAAAAAGACAAACTTTAAGACTTATAGTTTTAGATTTTTATACTATATTTTTTATTATTACCTTACATAATCTTACTTTACCGTTTCATTTCATTTCGGATTAGTTAAGAAAAAACCTATTGATAGATTTTATAAGCAAAGGTAATATAGTGCACAAATGTAGTAGGATCTGCCATCGCAGAGTGGCAAGACAAAGGGAAACCTTATCCTACCCCTTCTTTATTTTACAGCTACCACAGTGGCAAAGAAAACCAATGCTTGGCGATTACTTCTGTCTGGTTGGTTGTTGGGGGCCAGTTTGGTCCTCCGTCTGATCTATTTGTCCAACCTCAAAGGAGAGTTACAAACAGTGAAATTTCACTACACGGACACTTTCGAAGAAATACTCTCAAATACATTTTTCAAGAAAATTTATCATTCGTTTAGTAATACATTAATATTCGTAAGAAATTTTAAATCTTTTTACAGCATGGCTTCGTTAAGACCCCGAAACATCTCTATTTGAATTTAGAGTTATTCCTTTAAATAACTGATGTGGCCAGTTCTCTCGATAAGAACGATACAATGATCTCAATTATTTTGACTTTCTCAAAATATATGGATTCCTAAAATTTATGAGTAAAAATGTCCTTGAAACCGACTCTTTTCCCTTGTTTGTTCAAATCACTATTCAAAATAATAGTTTGGATTTGAGGTTTAGCTAGGGAAAATTAAGAAAATGTTGCTTAGTGTTTTAACAGCAAAATATACACTTTTCCAAATCATCCAAACAGCATATTAAGCTTTAGAAAAATATTTCCTTATACATTTACTTAAGTGGTTGTTTTACTTTAAATATTGGAGTCTTAAATCTTTCAATGGTCCAATAATAAATCTTTATTAGGTGAAATTTGGTATAATTTATGTTTAGTGTAAAAAGTGAAATGACCTAAAACATTACCTCTATTATAGAATAAATGAGCAGTGGTCTTTGTTTATATATTTTACGATATAAATATGGGTTTCGTCCCTTCGTCTTAATCAAAATATAATATTTGAATCTATTACAAATGCTTTATCACTTATTTCATATTCTATTTTCTATCATTTCACATTTTATCGAGGTTCGCTTATTTCGTTCTGGAATCTGAATTTTCAGATAAAAAGGCAAAATATGTCACAAAAGGCTGGCGGTTAAGCTAAGGCAGAGTACTTAGCCCTTAGAAAAAGCTTCAGGTTACTGTCAAGAAATGTTGAAGCTGAATCTCGTCGATACGGCAAATTACTCCTAAATTTGCGTTAGCCAGATTATCTTGTTATATCTGTAGTTCATGGAAGAATTGGAAACACCAGAAGCGTAAATGATTAAACGATCAGTTACGGCCCAAAAAAGACCAACAGAAGTAATGGTTGAAATTTGATTCATGTAGGTGTAGGACTCCAGACTTGCATCAAGGGGTAGTCCGGGGTCAATGGTTCTCAAAAAAAGTTGAGACTCTCGAAATAAGTCATATGAGCTTCCAGACCTCTATAAACATGTCGGTCTTCTATAATTTATCTGATAGTTGCCGCTCCGTATGTTCCGGCCACCTCCCAAGCTGTGTCCAGACCACTTCCTTCTATGCATTTGCCAAGACACTTCAGTGATCAATGCTTTTATTATGTGAAGCCCACCTAGACGAATGATCCAATTTTGTTTATAGTTTCGCCGATTAACTGCACGATCGAATAGATCTCCATCTAGAGTAACTATGGCTCTGCATGCGGTACCAGTAACAACAGCGTTGATTTCTTGCGCGTGCGACAAAATAGTTTTTCAAACGAACCGCTCGATCGGACTTCTAGCGTATAAAGGTGCAACAACTCCGACATCACTTTGTTGGAGATTTTTCGAAATTTTCGATTGAAAAGCGGCCCAGGTCGGTATTTTATATCACGTTCTCTGGGTTATAGGTAGTTGCTCACTATTTATGGAACCTTTATTCAAATTTTGATTTTGATGAATTTCTTTTTCGTGGCATTCTTCATCGGTGTCGTTTCGATTTTCTTGAAAGTCTTCCTCGTTGTCGTCATCCTGCGGTTAGTCTATGGATTTTTCAATTTGTTCGGTACGTGTGCAATCAGCGATTTGATAGTTAAGAGATAACAGAAGAAGCCATATTATAGTTGCCTCGTATTCTTTGTCACTCGAGATATCATTTCGGCCAAAACAAAGGGGACTGGAATAAGGTATGCCTGGATTTAAAGGCTTATTGCAATGCAAATAATTTATTTGAACATTTTGAGGCAAAGATTTGCAATTTCCCTTGCTTGAAAAATGAACTTTTTCACCTAAAGATGGTGCAGCTGCGTTTCTTTTCTGAGCAACTAATAGATCTGCACCGTGGAAGGAATGTTATCCGAAGCAAAAATTGGGGGAACTCCTCTTTTTACAAATGGTGGAACTAGTACTTCACTGGATTGTGCCTTAGCTTCGTTGGTTATCATATCAGCTATATTTGTAGTCATCCTTTGGATGTTTTGGTAAGTCGAAGAAAGGTTTAAATGAAAAAATAGATTCAAATCGTCTTTGTACCTGTTCTTCTGGTACATCATCAATGCATTTCCGACAGTCAGTGGAGTTTCACGGTTAACTTTGAAACCGGATCTTGTAGTTGGTTTATAGTTCACTTGTAGCTTTGGTTTGAAATAAGAAATAACGTGCTACTCTAATATTGATAAGGAAATAAAAGCTTTCCTGGTTTCTTTTCCTGGTGAGCGCCAAAAAATGATTTACATAGCCCATCTAGCCGATAGTTACTATTTTAATGAAATACCACAATGACTGAACTCGGTCTAGATCCAATTCTTCAAAGAATGCTCATGAACACCTACATTTGTGCAATACTAAATACTAAGAATACATATTGTATACAAGATAACAGGAAAATCACAATACGTCAAAAACAAACAGTGGGAAATACATCGTAATGAACTTTACACTCTACCAAACTTTGTCTTAAAATATTGAAAAACTATCCTTTTAATATCTCTAACTTATTTTTCAATGTTACATAGTTAAGAGTTGTGTTTATGATTTTTTACATTGGTCGTAACTTAAAAGTGGCTAAACTATTTGTATTTTGGAGAAAACTAGAATTAACGCTGTAAAAGCTAACGAGGATATACTATCAGTCCAAGATTCACATATTATCGCTAATATTTTTAAATTTTTTGCGGAAATATAAAATGATTTAAATTAATACTGAAAATTATTTGTAAATTTTACGAAAAGTCTTAATTTATTAGTAATAGGCTTATTCTATTATTCCAATCAAAAATCTAAACTTGGCACCATTTCCAAAGTAGAAATTAATTAACTACTTTAGCCCCTGACTATGAAGAGAAAAGTGTATTTCGGCTTAAACCTAGAAAAATAACAAACGTGACAACTCTGAAGACGGCCAACAGTGAGATGTTTTTTGTTAGTCGTACTAAATAAGATTTGTTTAATTTATGTTTAGGTTTAGATATAGAGTTTGAACCAAATAGGTTCATCGTTTAATTTTTTAAAGGACAAACTTAGTCTCTTTAGGGAAATATTTGGTTGAACAAAAAAGGTCATGATAACTTGATAGACTTTCGCTTCAAAGATAATAAAATATTAAGGTTTTTTTACGTGATTGACATATATTTTGTTACAACAGTACATAGGAAAACCGCCGACCGTGCAAAAATTATTAAAAAGAGCAAAGTATTTACATATGGAACGAAATTTTACTTTTTTGAACTGGATGCCCGTCAATTCGGTGTTCATCATAAATGAAGAAGAAACTAAATATTTAACTAAAAACTGGAAATTGTGCGAAAATTTTTATAAAAGTAAAAGTTCGTATTTTCCGTTAACCTTCGACCTGTGCCTCAGCACGCGCATTCCGTCTTGGGTCAGAGAAGACGCCAAGTATCTGTAAGTGTTTGTGCTTTCCATTTTAGACCAGAGCGCGGAAATAAGCTCTGTTGTGTTTATAACAATGGGGTCGTTAGAATTTCAGTGCGGGTAATTCGACGTAACATTTTCATAACGAATTCATGATTGTGCCACTCTTTTTGAGTTTCTCTTCTAGCTCAGAAATATAGTATGGTTTGAACGGCGCAAAACATTGAGGCGCCTTACAAATTGTTCCGAAAGGTATTTTTCAAGCTTACGATTTTGCGAAACTGAATATGAAATTATTCGTTTTGAATCCACTCTTTGCATGGACACAATCAGTTATTCTGGAAGCTTTGCAAAAAGTTTAAGGGAATTAAGAATTTAACGGCCTTAGTCTGTCAAAAAAGATTTTTCTACGTCACTATTTCGGATTTTTTTTGTTATAGTTATAGCGAGAAGAAAATAATTTCACCCGTATTTAACCCTCATTTTATGAACTTAATTTTATAAGTTATTTAAATGAAGAAAATTTTGTTATACTTCTTCGAAACCTCTTTTGGGTAGCTTGATGTTTTATAGCCATCGAACTGTTTAATGTGAAAATGAGTGAAGTAGCCCGTGAAACTTGGAAAATAAATCAGCGCGGTGCTTGCTAAACAAATGACTTTTAATTTATTCATAACAAATACTTCAGGTTTTTAAGCCCAGGTTTGCATGATATAAAACCACCGAAGAGCTACGGGAGATAATCCTCGAAACGTTTCGTCTTGTAACGCCAAAAATGATACAAAGCTCGTTTAGAAATAATACCCAAATGTGTATCGCAGTGGATGGCGATATCTTTGAACTATTAACAATTACTTTAAGGGTTTTTGATCGATAATCCGAAGCTGTAATTCCAACAAATGAACAGTTTTGTTATTTGCTTATTTTGGTTTCAAAACAAACAATTTCCTCCTATGGTCAACTTGTCTTCTTTCAAGCCCTCAAAACTTGGTGAAAAATAATCGTATTTTGAACGAACCATTTGTATTCTTACTTTTTCATTATGCACAAGGTTTTCATTGACTTTTTTGTCTCCGACCTAACGTTAAAAAATCAGAAATTCTAAAACGCCCATAAATACTTACAACGCATGACAATCAATTGAATATATATGTTCCCTAAAAATTTCCCAATTTTTTCTACACGTCGCACAGTGGGGCAAACTGAGTCCAGACCTGGTCAAAATTAATATCTCAAAAACTGTTTCCTGTTTTAATTTGAAATTTTAGTGACACTTAACACGTATTGGGGGACAATTAAAAATTATAACATCGATGACCTTGTACCATGTCTTCAAAGGTCATTGAAAAATCATCTCGAGAATCGTTAGATTTAGAAACTTCGTTCCAATTAGAACGTTGTTCCTTATCATATTTAATGTCCGAATAACTTTGGCCCGAATTCATTCAAGGTCATCAATATTATCATTTTTAATTGTCCCCCAACACGTGTTAAGTGCCACAAAAATTTAGAATCCAAGCGGTTAGTTTTGAGGAAACCGCTTGGAGCGAACAATTTAAATTTATTTGTTTTCAATTTATATAAAGATAAACTTTGTTAATCAATATTTAACAGTGCAGGGCGTTTCCAAGAGACGATGCAATTAAAACCACAACAAATCATATTGGATTTTTATTTTGGTCAACATGTTCCCATCAACTCTCTCAGACGTCCAACCGAAACTTCTATTTCCTTTCTGATGCCAATCTTCACAATTTGGTTTCGAGGAGTTTTATTATCGATCTTTGCCGTTTGCTTCGAACTCTTTTACTATAAGTTTAAATAGGCTTATTTTTATTAAGGTAACCGTATTTATAAATTTAATATTTTTAGAACAGCCTTCTCTTCTTGATTTTTCTTTCTAGAGAGCATTTGATCGTAGTAACCGTTTTGTAAAGTAATTTTCCTCCGACTTATTTTGCACTGAATTGCATTCGTAAGGGCTACATCATTTAGTGTATGTCTTCACACATTATAATAAGCTACAGATAGACAATTCTACTGTAAATATACCAAATGTTATTTTTACTAGTGAAGCACTGATTGTAATTGTTGAAGTACCTGATTGTAACTGAAAAATACTTAATTTTAACGGTGAAAAATACTGAATTATAACTGTGCAAAACAACTGGTTGTAAAGACACCTTAGTTGGCACTAATTCGGAGAAATGTAATTAAAAACATCATATTTATAGTCCTTGAAAATGTATCATTCTTTAAAATATTTCCTCATATAAAATGTTAGAAATTAAATATAAACAATTTATGAAATTATAGTAGGCTTATTGGAAAGGCTTATTTTCATTAAGAAAGTAATAAGTTTCATTAGTCAAAATTATAGTTAGAATAACATTAAAAATTAAATAGCCAATTGAGGCATCGTTTCTGGGTTCAACTTTTCGACCCTAATTCACTAGAATGCGAATAAAGGCCTGAATAGAAAATCATAAAATTTAGCCCCATTAAAAGGTTAAGTCGATGACAAAATTAACAAAGAAATAATCCGTTATAATAAATAATATATTACTATAAAAGAGATACAGTGGAAGGCAGAGAGGCAAATGCGTCAAAGGCAAATTAAGGGGTTGGAGGTTTAAACCCCTCAGATATGCATCAAGGGTGATTAAAATAAAAATATTTTTAAAAATTTCAAGGGTAAGGCGGCAACCGAATTGAAACACTGAATTACGTAGCTCGAGCACGTAAAACCTGTCTTTAGTCTTATTTTAAAGCATTATTTTTGCTTATAATCAAAACTACCATAAAACATCACTATGTATGACAACTAGAAAATATATTACCGAACTGGTTTCTAGTTATTCCGTAATCATTGATAATTTAAGCACAGAGCCATATTGTCGATATTTACAAAAAATAAAACTTTCACTCGTGTTAATGTTAATAGAATAGCTTTAAGGGGAAAGCAGCCTGAAATTTTGTCGATTTTTGTAAATTTGGGATTAATTTGCTGGGTAAATGGTTTCTAATAGAATAATTCTTTTTATGGATATAAAACAATAGTATGTAGTATCGAATTTAAAAACCGTCGTTAACTTATATAAAACGTGTATTTTTAAGTTTATATTATTAAAATATTTATTAACTAGACATTAATTTGAAGGAATAATTTTAAAACTAAAATATATTTTATAAATTTCCAAAAAAATTGCATTCCGCTTTTTCCCCTTTTTTCAAAATGACATTGGAACTTTATCAATTTAAGAAATATATATTTTAAAACCAGATCCGTAATTGTGACCCTTGAAACAGAGTCCGTGAGCTGTGAAAATATGACCATCAAGGAATTGAGAAGATTAATTGCGTAGTTTTGATCATGAGTTAAAGCTCTGAGTTGAAAAAATCAATCAACTCGGGGCGGACTCTAATCACGAACCTTTTTCTCTACCGGGTTATGATTAATACTTTTCACATTACTCTCTGCGGTCGCAGAAGCTTGATTAAAATTTATACAAATTATAAGACCTTTGTGAACCTTACCCAATTAAAATGTATTTTAACCAGGAAACGTATGTTAACTATGTATTTAATATTGTCTGTACGTGGAGTTCGACGTGGAGCGTTAGAGTCCAGTGCAAAGACAATTTTGGTTTTAAAGGAAAGGTTCAGATAGTATTTTTACTGTTCTTTATAAAACTCAAGAAGCTATTTAATAAGGAAATCAGTAATTTAAAATATTTAATTAAATACGTTATTAAAATTATCAGCTGTTTTAAAATGTTTATGGATGCATCCGTGAGCCTATTCTAGGCTCAGCTTTCTGATTGGCTCTGGCTTCAAGCGGTATGAAATCTACTATGTAGTAGGATCTCCCATTTGTTTTTTTTCTATAACCAATAGAAAGTTAGGCATTCATCACATGATAGAAATAGTGGTAATTTTATTCGTTTCGAGTTTTCGACTTTGTTTTTGGTTTCTAGTCAAGGCAAGGCGATTAAATTCGTATGATTTGGACCCATTTTATACAGATTCTGAATTAGAAAGGTTTGAAAACGAACGTAATCAGGTGAATTATGTACAAAATAATTTAGACGTTGTCAATATTTTGAACATAAATGTGGTAAAAAGGAACTGTGTATGTGAAAACTGTGTGCCGGTTTGGTTAGGCCTTGGCTCCAATGAAATTATTATGGGAAATATCAAGCTCTACATAACTTCACAAGACCTAAGAGAAGGAGTCATCTGTTGGAAAAATATAAACAGAATACAAATGTTTCTACAAGATAAAGTACCAGAGGACCCTCCAGCATGTATTACTATATTTCATGGCTTCCGGAATTTGGTTTTAGACCCCCTTTCACTTGAAACTAGCTATCGAAGTTATTTGCACAGTAGAAGAAGGCCACCACCACCAAGAATTTTATCAAACCAGTAGGTAATTATAAAGCCTTGGGTATTAGCCTAGCTGATAATTATTATTATTATTATTATTATTATTAAAGTTTTCAAAAACACTTGGTTAGTTCTACAACTTGTATTGGAAAATAGCACAATATTTACAGATATTAGTTATTATCAGGGGCTGACTGAAAGGCCTGAGAATCAATGGCTGTGAACTTTTAAAGGGGGCTCCGAATATTGAACATCGCTGTTTCTAAGATTAAATCCAGCTTATCTGAAACTCTAAAGGGGCCCCCAATGACTGGGGCCAATTTGGCCTGATGGCCAGGCAACTCCTGGGTATTTGAGGGTAATAAGAATTTTTAACTCAACAATTTTTTGAGAACGTATAGGTATGCTGCATATCGTATATTCAGCCACATGATATACCACAACTTAGGAAGGAAAAACAGACGAGTCATTCCTTTATGCGATAAGTTAAGTTAGAAGAAACCACCTATGGACAGTGCGAAGGATGATAAAATACGCGAAAAAGTAGATTAGTCCATAATTAAAAGGGATAATATAGCTAAACCATAAACAAATTTGAAGAAATTAAAAAACTGAATAATAACTCGTACCGATAGGTCTTCGAGCAAACGAAAAACTTGAATCTCGCATCAAATAGATCTTCGAGTAATAAATTACATAAAAACTGAATAAAATAGCCAGAAATTCCAACGGTAGACCGGTTTCGTTCTATTTGGAAGTCATCAGTACCGTGCGGGAAATCGGGCTGGCGACTGTTATACAGGGTGTCTGAAAATATTCGGCATGGACATTTTTCTCGAACATCACTCATACTAAAATTCTAAAAATTTCGGGATATGTTCCTTAGTAATGGACCTCTTTGATCTGTGAATTTCAGAAGAATCGGAAAAAATATCTCGGATTTGGAAAAATAATTTTTTCACCGGCAGGTGGTAGACAGAAATGTTCAATGACAAAGTTGAAGAGAATACTCAGAAACCTAAGAATACATTTTGTTCTGTGAATTTAGTGGTGTTTGGACCTAGATAATGGGGCCCGAAAAATAACAAGTTGGTACTACCCAAATTCTGCTTTTTGTTTAAAAGTACTTACTTGTTAGTTTTTAACACATCAAAAATAATAACAAAGGTTATCAAATGTTAAAATTTATTAATTAACAAAAATGGTCCGATTATTCCCCCTTCTGCTGCTATGCAATTCAATCAGAACGCATCAAGTAAGCCTCGTTATAATCATGAACAGCACGCGTTAATTGTCGAGTGGTGTTTTGGTGAAGCTGATCGAAACGCTGCTTTATTATACGTTTATTTTGAAGGCCCTATCCCAATAACACTCCAAATAAGCATACTGTTCGTCGTGCTGTTTGTGAAAGTGGTGAAGATGATGGTCCGCAGGGCCCGCGTAGTGAGGAGCGGGGCCCATTGAGTTTTTTGCGGGGAAGCCTCGGAGTTTTCAGCTACGCTACTGGTTCGAGTCTTCGATTTGTATGGAAGAGGTCAAGGAGAAGGTCCTAACATCGACGTGGAAATTAATGTTCTCGCTTATTTAATAGGATTGCCAAGGTTGAGCATAAGAATGGCAAGTAGTGAAAATGGAATTTCCTAGGTCACACCTGATATGGTCAGAAGAACTTTCCAAAATCGCGTTTATCGTTGCGAGACTTGCATAGCAGTAGAATAGAAGGGGGAATGAATCATCGGACCATTTTTGTAACTTTTAAACAAAAAGCATAATTTGGGTAGTACCAACTTGTTATTTTTCGGGCAACATTATCTAGGTCCAAACACCCCTAAATTCACAGAACAAAATGTATTCTTAGGTTTCAGAGTTTTCTCTTCAACTTTGTCATTGAACATTTTTGTCTACCACCTGCCGGTTAAAAAATAATTTTTCCAAATCCGAGAAATATTTTCCGATTCTTCTGCAATTCACAGATTTAAGAGAACCATTACTAAGGAACATATCCTGAAAATTTCAGATTTTTAGTATGAGTGGTTTTTGAGAAAAATGTCCATGCCGAATATTTTCAGACACCCTGTATTTGTTTAGGGTTTAGCTATATTATCCCTTTTAATTATGGACTAATCTACTTTTTCGAGTATTTTATCATCCTTCGCACTGTCCATACGTGGTTTCTTCAAACTCAACTTATCGTATATACTACTCTCCACCACACTCCCCCTTTTCGGCTTTCCGTTGCTATGCTACGAGTTTTGAAATTTTTAATGTTTAGGCTTAATTTCTCCTTTAGATATAACAGTCGCCAGCCAGATTCCCCGCACGGTACTGATGAGTTCCAAATAGAACGAAACCGGTCTACCGTTGGAATTTCTGGCTATTTTATTCAGTTTTTATGTAGTTTATTACTCGAAGATCTATTTGATCCGAGATTCGCGTTTTTTGTTTGCTCGAAGACCTATCGGTACGAGTTATTATTCAGTTTTTTAATTTCTTGAAATTTGTTTAGGGTTTAGCTATATTATCCCTTTTAATTATGGACTTATCTACTTTTTCGCGTATTTTATCATTCCTTTTTGCGCCTTACTATTAATTCGAAAGAAATATACCGAAGAGAGTGTAATTAACTACATGGGCTACAAGCCCGTTCCAGAAGTGCTAGCTGCGTGGGATTAAAAAGTAGAAAACTAAACGAAAGCCAAATATATTTTTGATATTAAAGTGTTCATTATAAGTTATTGCTGTGATAGAAACAACTCAAAAGACAGCCTCTTAAATTTAAAAAAATAAAAATATCTCATCCAACTCGGTTAAATTTAAGTTTTATTATTTTCAAATCAATACTATATTTTTGTGAATACAATAAATATTAAACTAGAATAATACTCAAACTAAATAGTGAATCCTATTGACTGATGTCTATCAGTTATAATTAACTCAAGCCCATATGTAGTAAATTATAA
Source organism: Leiobunum rupestre (assembly GCF_980474605.1). NCBI lineage: Eukaryota > Metazoa > Arthropoda > Arachnida > Opiliones > Sclerosomatidae > Leiobunum > Leiobunum rupestre. The sequence continues at coordinate 56,117,848 of NC_143384.1, read as the reverse complement.
CTAAATTATTTACGGCTATTTGTGCATAGAGAAATTAAATTAAATTTTCATAACAAGAGTATTCATTCCTCACAATATTAAACAAAAATTTTGTTTTTAAAATTGTGCAAAATAAATTTTGTTGATTTTAAAATTATATTTAGCTGCTTAAAAAATTATCATTTAGAAATAATACCAGAAGTGTTATATAGTATAAAATTATTAATGTTCAGTTTTTGACTGGGAGTAGGCAGAATGCATGGCCAGAAAAATGGTTCTCGTTTCTAGCGACGTTTTAAAGCCCGACTCGTTCCCGCATCCCCTCGCCCTGACCGTTTCTGAATTAGACGCTTAGATGGACCGAATATTAAATATGAAAGACTTAGACGACGCCTCGAAATGGTTTTTATACGAACAAGCTTTAATGAGACACGGAAATCTACGTAAAGAGGCGATGGCTCCTAAAGATATCGAAATTACTCCCGCGCTCGACTCGCTAAGTAGGGACTAGATAGACGATTTGCCTTTGATATATTACCATAAAGCGAAAAACATGGTGGATCAGTTGGAAACTGTACCCAATAGAATACGGTGGGATGAAAAGGGGGAGCTCGTAATTAACGGTCGACCAATTAAAGGTTCCAATATTAGTGAAATTGCTAAAACGTATTTAAATCCTAAAAACTGCCCAAAACCTATCGGATATTTCGTGTTTATTTCCAATTTTACCCAATTGAACTCTTCACCGGAAAGAGGGCGCGCGCGTAGGACAGATAAGCCCCACTCCACCCGTATCCTCGACCGAGATCACTCCGAGTCAGACGGGGACTCTTCTCCTCACTCGTATGAACAAACAAGAAGTCGCTCGCGAAAGTTGAAAGTATGGGAGAAGCTTTTTTAGAAAAAAATATATTTTGACCCAGAGCATCCGGCGTCGTTCGGAGGCGTTGAAAGGTTATTCCAGTCCGTTTAGTCTCACGGCCGAAGTTGGGAAAATGTAGAAAAATGGTTCAGAGGAATCGACGCTTTTACAATGCATAGACCGAAATATAAAAAGATTAAACGAAATAAAATAGTAATTAGTAATATAAGTGAACAATATCAGGCGGATATTAACGATATGCGCTCGTTAGAGGCGGATATTAACGATATGCGCTCGTTAGAGGCGGATATTAACGATATGTGCTCGTTAGAGGCGGATAATGACGGATACAAATATATTTTAGCAATTAAAGACGGTTTTAGTAGCACCTCTTAAAACTTAATCGGGGAAAGAGGTTTTGGAAAATATAAAAATGGTTTTACAGACGGCATTCCGGATATATTTCAATTGAACAAGGGCAGGGATCTTAGGAATAAAGAGGTACAAGGATATTTCAAAAATTATAAAGTTAAATTTTTTAGTACCGAAAATGACGAGATAAAAGCCTCTATCGTAGAAAGGTTTAATAGAACGTTAAAAACAAAAATGAATAGATATTTTACCCATTACTCCACTAATAGATATTTGGAAGTCTTACCAGACTTGGTCGAAGCGTACAATTCCTCTTACCATAGGGCAATCAAATTGGCCCCTAATGACGTTTCAGAAAATAGTATTTTACGCTAAATATGATGCCGAGAAACTGAAAATGAAACCTCAATTCCAAGTAGGTGATTTGGTTAGAATAAATACAAATAAAATGATATTTTAAAAGGATTTCGAAGCTAATTATACCGAAGCATCACTTTTACGGACAATTGTTGTAGACTAAAATCAGTGGCGTAGCGTGGGGGGGGGCAAAGGGGGCCATGGCCCCGGGCGGCATAGATGTAGGGGGCGGCCTGGCAAATTGAAACCAACGCGGCCGGCCGATATTCTGGGTCAGAAAAGTGACATTGGAGGCAGCCGCTGGCAGACGACTATTGCAGTGTTGTCACAGGCCCCTAAGGGGTCTGAGTGTTCAATAACTGGTGGCTTTACTGAGGAGTCGGGGTCCGGCTCTTGTAACCCATAAGGGCGGTGGCACACCGGGAGATGTAAGCTGAGATCAAATGGTCCGATCTCCGACCTCCGACTTCGGTCAGGTAAGGGCTGGAAACTAAGCTTCAGCTCAAACTAATGGAGAGGGGCCAGGCATCCTGTCGAATAGGCGGATTTGGTGGCCTGCTGTGGGGCGGCGGGTATCCGTATGAGGCGCTGTGGCCCGGTTTCCCGGCTTTGTGGAGCCCATTGGGATCTACGGTGCCGATCGTGCCGGGTTACGCTGGACCGCAGTGTGCCCGTTGTCCCCCTTTAGTCCACCTTTTCTTAAGGGCTTTGGCACCTCACCTATGTAGTTAAGGTGCTGGATTCCGATGCTAGAGCACCCGCTCATGTAACCCACTGCTGTGTGCGAAGGGGCGAATTGGTCAACCCATTGTTGAACCTTCTGCTGGGAGAGCGGCTTGCGACCTTCAGGCTTCCGGTGGTGTGGTTCTCTTGTTACCGGTACACTGGGCTATAATTTCTGATAATAATAATAATAATAATCAGCTAGGCTAATACCCAAGGCACCACCTTAGGCCTAAGTCATCTAGCGACTTTTGAAGCCATTAATTCAGGTGGCCGGGTTACAATGCGTAGGAGGGTGGTGGCAAGCCCTGCATGCCACGCGTTCGAGCCAACAGCTCCCTACACTAACTATTACCGTTAACCTCGATGCAGTGATGTCACACCGTGCGCTGTGTTTATGAGATTTCTATGCCGTCAACAGAACAGTCTACGAGTCTAGCCGGGCAGCGCACTGTGTGGCAACACTGCAACAACCGCCAACAGAAAACAGTCGACGAGTCTAACCGGCTCGAACGAAACGTCAGTTATTGTTATTGAGAAGCGCGGTGCAGTTACTATTTAAAATCTACAATGTCGTTCAGATTAACAAATCTGGGTATCGTGGCAATCGAACAAGAGGTACAAATTAATATTGACCATTGCATAAAAGAGTTCGCGTTGCAAAAAACACGCAGAATAAAATTTTAATTTTTTAACGACTTGAATCATTTTGCAATCAACAGAGTATCACAGAATTTTTGCCTACTTTTGGGGGGGCGGCAAATTTAGCGTTGGCCCCGGTTGGAAGAAATGCACGCTACGCCACTGACTAAAATGCTTCTCGCGAAACTACCGTTTCAAAAACTTTCGATTATCCGCATTACCTTAAACTGAGTAGAAATTATTTGAACAGTATCGACATCAATAAAAGAACTAGTTTAGTTGAATTCGTGCCATTTCATTTTGGTACAATCACGTGTCAAGTAAATTTACGACGAGCTCCGTAAAAAAATGCCTTATCAGTACGTAGACAGAAATTGTCCCTACATGCAATATTATTTAAAACAGAAGGGGAAAGGAAAACATTTACCTTATTTCTCTGGGTTTGCGGGGCAAAAGGACACGGAATTGGTAGTTTTTTTCAGGGCTAGCTAGGCTAGTATTCCCTATTCTAAAACAATCCGCAAAATACGTTGGAAAAAGGGCTATTTATTCAGGAAAGACAGTACTCGGAGACGTCTTGCAAGGGCAGGACTTAATAACATCGGCAAATAAACTAATGGCAGAAATTGTAAACGAAATGGCTGCGCAAGAAGGTTCGGGTCGTCGAAAGAAAAGAAAAACTACTAAGAAATCATTGAAGAAGCCCCGCGCTAAGAATAAGTGTTCAGTTAAACGCCGCAAGTTCACGCGTACGGTTCGCGATATTTTCGCTCTCTAAAATGGAAGTACTTAAAAGCGAATCAAATATTTTCAACGAACTACCGACTCAACTCAGCGTTGAAAAAGGCCAATGGGTGTGGTACAAACCTATCTCGTCTATCGGCAGCAGCTCTATCATCGAATTTGTGGTACCTGGTATGGGTGACTCTTAGACCGATTTGGCTATGACAATGCTCTATTGTAAAGTCAAAATCGTCAAAACCAACGGTGAAGACTTGGATGCGGGGTCAAATGTTTCGCTCGTGAACAATTCTCTACATTCGCTATTCAAACACTGCGAAGTAGAACTCAATGATACGATGGTTTCACCATCGGCCACGAGAGAGAAGGATTATGACATGGTTAATGAGGTTATCAGTCTGATATCTTATCTCTTTAACCATATCGCAATCAGTAGACTCTCTCTGCTCCCTCTCCCCCTCCCCCTCGTTTACTATAATCTCCAGAATGGTTTCCCCAGCGCTGATATCTTCGTTAACCATACTACAAACAGTAGATCCTGACTTTATCCCTCCCCCTCGTTACCCAAAATATTATCTCCTTTGGTTTTGCTTCCAATTGCCATAAATTTAACTATCGCTTCCGTTCACTATAATTTCTCCCCCTGCCCTCTTTGTTCACCCCCTTTAACCATAATTGTTATCTCTCAATCCCCAGTCCGTAATCAGTAGATTATCTCTCACCCCTCATTACCCATAGTTTCTTAAGCGCTTCTAATGTCTATAATAAGCAATAAAGATCAAGTTATTGAATTTAAATTTATTTTAGATCTTGGTTTACATGATAACGTAAAATTAGTTCTACTACTAGTCTCACATTTTACTCGTTTAAATCGTAATTTATCTATAAAATAGTAATTAATAGGGATGCAACGGTTCCACTTTTTTGGACTATCTCGGTTCCGGATCCGGTTCCGGTTCCTTAATTTTGGCTTTATCGGATCCGGTTCTCAAAATTAAGAACCGATCGGTTCTGGTTCTTAAACGTTTCCTATACGGTTCCAGCGTGTTAAGTATTAAGTAAAGTTAAATACACAAGCAATTCAAATGAAATTAAAGAGAAATAAAATCCACGACATTTATTTATTTAGATTATAAAATTGGTTTTTGATAAATTATATATTAAAAATAGTAGTTTTCTCAGTGACGTAGCTATGGGTTCGGGGTCCTCCCGGTTAACTGTTTTTGGTGTCCCTTATAATCATTAAGGCCGAGTCGCGATTATCGCCATCTAGAGTTAGAACTAACATGTATCGCCTTCTACAAATAGATTTAACACATACTTGCATGTTAAATATATAAAACGCTTAAAAAAGGTTTTAAACCCTAAGTGAAACGATTAAGATAAATCACGGCAATCAGCGCCTGGAGTATTAAAAACAAAGGTTCTGGTACAACTTTGAAGTCTGGAGTTCAAACTCCCAAGTCCGACCAGAATCACGATCTAGATGTTTTAATGTAAAATAATTAAAGAAATATTGCTACTATTCTCTCGTAGGGAACTCATGTAAGCGCGTTATTTGTTTGTACAATAAAGTAGGGTAAAAATGCAATCTTCTGTTTGGAAATTCCCAAGGTTTCATCGTTTCCAGATGGAGGGGGGGGAATGATGTACTTTCAAGTTTTGGGGAGACATTGCCTTCCCTTCCGCTCCTCATTTCAGGGGCGTATGAACGTTTAAGAAGTTGGAAGGGGCAAAGAGAAACGAAACGAGGGTCTAGGAGCTTAGCCCCCGATGTAGAGTGAGTAATGCCATTAAGGCTTTAACAGTTTTCTGAAATAGGATGAAGATGAGCTTATATAAAAAACTAATTAGGCCTATAGTAAATTAGGAAGTTTAATTACTTAATTTCTTCATGCGCTAAATGTTGGTAAATAAAGTTATAAAATCTTTAAAAACCGTTTAAAACAATGAAAAACTCGGTTCCGGTTCCGGTTTCAGTTGTCATTTTTTTAACAAATATCGGTTCCGGTTCCGAATACGGTTATAAAATTTTAATATTATCGGTTCGGTTTCGGTTGCAGTTCCTAGAATTTACCCGGTTCTTCTCGGTACCGGTTTCGGTTCCGATTATCCGTTGCATCCCTAGTAATTAGTTCGATCTTCGAAAGGGATATATACAATTTCATTTAAAGGGCTGAAACGAACTACCTAGCTTCTGCAAGCGCAACTTGTAAAAATAATTTACTTAAAATTCGACCTTACGTATTTGAAGCGTCTAATAGCAGTACCAACCATCAGATGAGGGACGGTCACAAACGTAGTCTTCTTCAGATACAAGCGAGATGCATTTGTCAACGACAGTAGTTGCTCTTGGAGTAGGTGGAATGTCCCATTCTTGTGAGAGGTAATTTTTTCCGAGGGTGAATTATCCCTCGACGGACAGTGAGGAAAGAATCTGGCATCACCCCTGATACCCAGTGTTCTAAGATTCCGTGACACTTGTTACATCGTAATTCATCTCCACGTTAAATGTAGTAGAATCCTGCCTTTGCTAGTTTTTCTTTGGTGACATTAGGATTTTCCAGTGATGAAACGTTTCAAGTCGATACGCTTCGATTTCCATAGTCGCTCTAGACACAATATTTTTAATAGTTTCCAATAATGCATTATCTAATCCAACATGCTAAGCCTAATTTGCTCACTAAGCCTACATTTTAAGCCTAATTTGCTCACTAAGCCTACATGCTAAGCCTAATTTTATCACTAAACCTACAAAAAATAGTAACTTATTTTCTACGCCAATCTTAGCCCTACAAGACCTAATTTAGGCCTAATCTTCCTCGGCAATTCCCTAGGACTGACAAAACGCTATATGTCGTGTAGATAAGGCTTTTGAGTTTAATATCGAAACTGCAACTAAAAAACGAATCTGAAACTCACTCCTCATTGGTTGATGACTACACTGACGTCATGTCTTAAGTACCAGTGTGGAAAAAACCCCATTGACGCTATATCAGGATGGCCCCTAACGAAACTTTTCTGAACTAATAATCGCGTAGAAAAAACCCATTGAACTATATCAGTATGCCCCTAACGAGATTTCTCCGAACTAATAATTATCACGTGTCGAATAAATTTAACTAGTCTTAACAAGCAGCTGAAGGTTGTTTCCTATTGGTCGAGATTAATCCATCACGTGATCAAAACGACATCTAACCCTCAAATTCTCAAAGTCTCTGAGATTACAGTTCTGCACACTTAAGATTAAACCGTCGCGTGATCGAAACTGTAAGTTAAAGTTGAGTCCAATTGTTTGACGTCATATAATTAACCCACTTGAATATTTGGAACAAAAAACATTGTTTGTCGTCATAATTTTACCCACTTGAATATTTTGAAAACAAAACATTGTTTTGCGTCATAATTTTACCCACTTGAATTTTTGGAAAAAACCAAGCTCTCAATACAATAAGCCTAGGACTAACTAAAGTTCCTAAACTAAAATATGGTAGTGGTCTGCATTAATTATAGTAGTTTTAATCATTTTTCTCATGTTTCACACTAGGCCTAATTTTACCTAATGTGCAATCCACTAAGCCTAGTTTATTTTACTCACTTCTTTTATATGATAATTATTTTATCAATAGGCCTAATAATAAAAAACTAAAATTCATTTTTTAGCCCTAATTCAGATTCATACTAGGTAGGCCTAAGTTTAGCATAATAAGTATAATATGTCTTAAGTTCAAATACTGTCTAATACAATTAAAAACATATGAAAAAACCTACTTTGTATATTCAACGAGAGCTCAGAAAGACGGACATAGACACACACACATATATATATATATATATATATATATATATTTGTTTGAAGTATCTAGGACTTTTTGCTCTCCGTCACGACTACATTAATTTTTAACAAAGAACCTCAGTTGTACATCTCTAATGGACTCCAAAGTACCATCCTCTCCTTGGAAACGTGGAAGGTGCTATCAATGAAGTGACCATCGGTCATTGCTAATCGATGTCCTACAACCGTGAAAAAGATTGCCCTTCCGGTTCCGGTCGTAGAACCATATTCAGACTATACTTTTGATCAAAATTTTGAGGTTTCTTCTTTGGGAGGTCAATTCCCGTGGACAATTCTACCCTTTACTCAAAAATATTTTGATAACGATACTAACTTCTCCTACATCCTATGTCTTAGTAAATCTCAGGTGTTAGCTTTGGATAACTTTAAAGTTTGTATAGATGAACAATTAAATCAACAAAAACAATAATATTTTGGTTATAAACACAATGTTTTGTGTATTGATCGAAAATCTCAAAAAATTTCATTGTGTTTATTAACCATTGAAAAACCGAGGTGACCCTTGTGTTTTTTTAATATATATACAACCTTTCGTATCTCGCAGGATTAGTTGAATCGTGTAAAAAAAACATTTTTGATGGATTTACCGGGAATTCCCCCTTCGACATAAAAGAATTAATTTTTCATTGCTTTAATGATGTCACATACTTAAATGAAGCCTTTTCACAAACATTGCAATTTAAATAAAGTGTTGTGGATGATTGAAGCAAGTCTCCACTTAAACTAAAAATTATTTTTTTTAAATGTATGATTTAAAGTAAGGTTTCGGCCATTGCAGTAAACAATTCTGAGTACTTGTAGAATAGTAGGAAACAGAAAACGCACATGAAATAAAATTTACCTTTAAGGAATGTTATGATCAATATTAATAATTTATCAAATTTAAATTCAAGGTATTAATTTTTAATTTTTTGAATAAATTATACTACTAAGAAAAAGAGAGAGAGAGAGAGATAAGTATATTTACCAAGTTGGTTTCTTGAAATCTACTGAAGTTTAGCTTCTACGTTTTTAGAAACACTAGAAGAATGAATAAATTTGGATATCGGATTCGGTTTTATACTAATTCAGAAAACACTTACATTACCAAAGTGTCTTTGATTGAAAAATAAGTGGGTTTTACTATTTATCGCGGTTATCTTTTTTTCTTTTTTAGCTGGACAAAAGTACCTGAGGGGTCCGATTCAAACATATTTTTTGGGTCAGAAGGTAAAATAGTTATTCTTTATTACCATAAAAACTTATTTCTAAGTTTTTCTTTTTTAATGTTTGAATTTCTCCAATTTCCATACTTTAACAGAATAATAATAATAATAATAATCAGCTAGGCTAATACCCTAGGCACCACCCTAGGCCTAAGTCATCGAGCGACCTTTAAAGCCTTTTAATTCAGGTGGCCGGGTTACAATGCGTAGGAGGGTGGTGGCAAGCCCTGCAAGCCACGCGAGCCAACAGCTCCCTACACTTACTATTACCGTTAACCTCAACAAGTTTTTATGCAAGGGGATAAATTTATTTAAAATAATTTAGAAAAAATTTTAAAAACTAATATGTTTTTTTACATTGTCCTAAATGCTAAAGATATTATTTAATATAATATAGAAAAAATAAAAAAAGTAATATCTTATTCTTGCTTATACGAACCACGTCACCTATTTCAAAAGGGGATGAAACGGGAGGGGAAAATTAACTTTCCCGTGTAAATTTTGCCACACTTGTTCACAATTTTCATTCTTCACTTCAACGGGTTTGCATTTAATAGATTTGTGGTAGTTGCTATTATAAGCTTCCAATAAATCCGGTAATGCGTCGATATATTTGTGCGTATCTTTCTCGGTACATTCGAGACTTCAATGTTCGATTGAATTGTTCTATAATACTAGATTTTACTTCGGAGTGCGTTGCGAAAAACTTGATTCCTCTGCGTTTTAATTCCCGTTGTACCTCCTTGCAAAAGAATTCGTTCCCGTGGTCCGATTGTACAATCTCTGGTTTTCGACCTGATTCCAAGATTGATTTAAACGCCTTAAGTATGGTCGTTCCTTTCTTATCCTTGGTAGCTACAGCGAAAGCGTATTTGCTAAATACGTCTATACAACATAATAGGTATCGATATCCACTATTGTGGTTTTTGATATCTTGCAGGTCTGCCAGGTCAAGTTGCCATTGTTCGTCTATTCCATATACGATTGTCTTGTTTCTTCTGAATTTATGTTTTATCGGCTTGTGTAAAGTATAGGTATCCTGACGTTTTAGAAATTCTCTCATATCGTTTATGGTCACTTTAAGACCCTTTGCTCTGGTAGCCCGATAAAGACCGTGTATTCCACCATAACTCCGGGGTTCTTTACACTAAAGTATATTTCTTTCAAGCCTATCCATTTATCGTACAGTTCAGTTTCCGTTCGGGATACCAGTACGTGAACTCAAATAGCTCAAAAACGATAAAAATAAATAATAACAAAAACGCCGTTATAACTTTGGATGATTTTAAATAAGAAACAAATAACGAGGTTATCAACCCAGACGGAGTAGGATCGATGCCACCTTCCATGTTGAGGTGTAATTCGTGAATTAAAGAATTGAAACTTGATATATGGTTATATTCTTTATTTCAAATGTATCCAACTCAATAATCCATTGCGATACATTGATTCGGGACTTGGGGGAAAATAATCTAAATTATCTTTTACCTTCTCTGGTGAAATGTTAGAAATAATAGGTACATTACCAATGGGTGATTCAAAGGGGAATTTATTTTTACAAGTGATTTAGGTACATTTTCCTTGGTCAACAATTCATAAAATTTATCCAATCCAACAAATTCGTGTTTCGGTTTCGTTTTGTATCCTTTAACTGATTCGTGTAAAATGTCCATAATATTAAATCTAACTATAGGGCGTTCTTTATAAATAAGTTCACCACTGGTGGACCATTCAATTTACTGTTTCTTTCAATCCACTTGTACAAAGCAATGACGGGCTTAAGATGTGAATCTGGTATCGCGATAGCTATTTCCGAATACCAGTCTTTCTTTCTTTTCGGTTTTTCAACGAGTTTCGCTTTCTTAGATCTTTTGTTGCGTTGTAATAAATAGTTGTACAACTCTACTTTTTGTGACTAATTAAGATTTTGATTATTTAAAACCGTTTTCGTATCCAAGTTTAAGTTGCGAATTGAGTCGTCGATAAAGGTCTTGAGGAACTAGGATCATCTTTCAAGCCATTTTTGATAGCTCTACTTATAGCCGCGCCTGCCGCATTGTTCACAATTGCTAAGAATAACGGTAAAAATCCTCCCTTCTGTATTAATATCTTTTTCCGCTTTGCGATGGTATTGGGTTTAGATATCGTCCGCAAAATTTGACAATGTCGCTTCAATCACTTCTTATGACCATCTGATAGTTTCAATTTGCCCCGCAGAACATTTATACAACATTCCACAATAGCTTTAATCGCGTCGTTATTAGCTTATTTGATGGCAGCTTTTCTCTGACACGAATTACACTTAGACAGATATTTTAAAAACTCCTTATGATTATGAATTCTCTTCATTTTGGGATAAAAACGGCAGCTTCTTCTCCTGGTAAAAGTCCGGTTCGAAGTCTGTGATCATCTGACGTAGTTGGTTTCAAGTCCACCCATAAATACCCAAGATCTCTAGCAATTGCTTGATGAAAAGCGTCGATGACGTATTTACTGTTATTTGGAGAAATCTGTCTAGCTAAATGAAATATCGCCGATTTGTCACGTGGTGTCTTGAAAATTATCAGATAGTGAGCGTTTAAATTCCCAGGATATTACATATTTTGCATGAGTACAAAAACCGACGTGTTTTTATGATGATAACCTCTTATAAACAAATTCGTGACATCCTTGTTATTTGATATTTCACAAAGTAAATCATCAAGACTAACAAAATTCTTGACATTTGGGTCTAAAATTTTCACGTCTAATAATCCTTCGTGAAATTCCACTGTGGGTGTATCATCTAATACCGAATTAAACAGTTTGGGCTGATATTCCGTATAGCACCATACAATTCTCTCTGGTGGGGGGCGAAATACACGTATCTTAAATATTTGATAAGACTAGCCACGAAAAAGGATTTTCCTGACTGAGTCGCACCTGCGATCAGAGGATTGTAGACCATTGGACCGAAATCCCATTTGTCCGAATGTACCATTCAACCGAATTCCAATCGACCGAAAACCGCGTTTTTCGCGGTTTTCATTCAATATATCGTTAGTGATACATATTTATATATCGTAGGTTACGTGACGATAGTATATCTAATTTGGACTAATTTATGTCTTAAATATTTATTATTTCGTACCGACGTGTATTTTTAGACCTTTTTCACTTGAAATTTGATATTTTCCTGGTTTAATTTTGGAAAATAACCTTGATAAGACCCGACGTGAAATAGTTGCCTACCATATCTAACCTAACCTAACCCAACCCAACCTGAACTAACCTGAACTAACCTAACCTAACCTAAACTAACCTAACCTAACCTAACCCAACCCAACCCAACCCAACATGAACTAACCTAACCTAACCTAACCCAACCTGAACTAACCTACCCGAAGTGCAAACGAACCAGATTTAAATTTCCCATTCAACTGAATCCCGCCATGTTGGGCTATAAACGAAAATACTTTCCGGTTCAATGGGATTCGGTCAAACGGGATTCGGTCCAATAGTATACAACCCGATCAGAGCGTTAAAAGGATGTTGCAACCCGAAATCCATTTTAAAGAATGACACATTTTCCCCAAATCAAATAGTTTTTATTCATAAAAGTTGTTTAGCGTTAGAGACTATTCTAGCGACCATGCATTTACAAAATTCTTCATTTAAAAATGATTTTAAAGTAATAAATTTGTCGTTTCACTACAGAACCGCTGAAAAAGCATGATGATCCTGGGACGTCATCCTTCTCGAAGAATTTGAAATTCACCACCAGTGGTAGCCTGCCTTTGAACGTTCACCACCTGCACCACCCCTGCCTTTGTACTTTCACCACCTAAGTATTTCGCCTTCATCGTCACCCCTGCTTTTGGCTGTTCACCACTTGAGTATTTACCACAATACTCGCGGGAGGTGCTGTCGGTGCGGCAGGTGGCCTTCCACTTTAGACTCCCTGGTGGAATGGGTGGAACGGGTGGAAGGAGTGGAATGGGATCTGGCCTTTTACTGTATTTGGCCTGGGACCCGCTCGAAAACCCTACTCGGGTTTGAAACTTCATATTTCAAGAGTTCATTTTGAAATATAAATTTAAAAAACAGAACGCAGTCGAATTGTATCAAAGATTGCTCTTGTCGTACGTTTGGAATGGTATTCGGGTGGAATGTAAAAGGATATCTTCCCTTATATTTAACTACAAAGATAATATTTCAGATAACGAAGATATCAATTAGTGTTAACACTATATTCTTAAACTTTTATAAATATTTGCGGGATAATTTCGTTAAAAATAGATGGTGTTTTTATAAGTTTGAAAATGAAAATCAGAACCGATATTTTCATCACTCTATTCTTCATTTTCACCGTCAGCAGCAGAATAAAGGCCATGATAAAGAAACGTCTACCCCCTACAATAGAACCATGGTTATATGCCTCTACCGTTGATAATATCTTGTCTCTAATTTATCGGTTTTAATTCCTAATTGCACTATTATTAACTTATTTAAGATCTTTTGCTAATCAGCTAAGCTTTTGTTGATTTATTAAAAATTATTCTACAAATCATTATTGTTTATATAATAGTTATTCAACTTTGTTCTTATAAGTAATTGAGTTTTAGATTTAAGTCATTTGGATAGGAAATATTATATTTCAACATAACCGGAAATAAATACTTTTCCAGCATTATTAAATTCAAAGTTGATAAATATTAAATACATTTTATCTTTAATTAAGCTATTTCGAAATAATTAACAATGGGCTCTTTGCACGACACAGAAAAATCAATAAATGGAATTTTAGAGAACTTTTCAATGCGTTTCCGGCGTCGAAGACAACTTTGTGTCTTGAAATCACGAATAACAAACTTGACATCCAGGAAGACGTGTTTTATTTAGAGGTTTAATGATATTTGCGTTGAGTCGGCTTGTCTAGATAGGCTCCAAAGGGTCAAAAGTTCTTTGAAATAACAATTTTGTAGAAAATATACAATTGAGGCAAAAGTGTCCGTTTGAGACAAAGTTTTCTTAAAGATTAGAGTATAGTTCATAATATTCCGCTATGAATTCTACAAAAACAGTTATCAAATATCACGCATTTTCCTTATCTATCTTCGTAAACGTAAGATTTTATTTTACAAACATTAGCTTTATCAAAAAACTTTTATTTTGCTATATCTAGAGGGAAGCTTTAGGTTAACAATAATTCATTAATTGGGCTTCGCAATTTTTTTTATATTAATTAAAAAAAAGTTGACCAGTTTATTTTAGAAAAATTTGAATATTTAATAAAAAATGGAATGAAGCTGGATACATCTTATCATCTATTTATTATTATATTTTATGTGCTGTAGGTGATTTAAAAATTCCGTAAGTGTCCTTATGATGCAGTAATGGAACAAATCTTACTAACTCAACCAAAGTATTTTATGCATGTCTTAAGGATATTTACGGTGAAAAATAAAGTTGTTTATTAATATAAGAAAGATTTGAAAATTAAGATTGTAAGAATTTGTGTTTTATCATATTAGGTTTACAAGAAACATTTGGTTGATAAAGTTTTCGCTTTTAGTAAATACAAGTTTGATATAAACAATACATCTTATTTCTGTTAATAGCAGAACAACTCACAAATCTTTCGGAATTTTTTAGAGTACGTGGTTATACAATAAATACAGCCGAGGCTAACATGTTTTTCGATGAAGCGTTGAAATTTAGCACTAGAGGATGGTTTTCACTTTATCACTTAACAATTTAATCATAAAATAAATCTATGGCTCTTTGTTTGATTCCTAAAATTTATCGCCACTCCAATTAATGCAGCTTGTTACATTTTCCTATAGAATCAATTAATAAAATTGGATGATTACTTGCAACATTGGCCAGAAAGTACCTTTTGGGAATTGGGTGAAATGATTTCAAAGACGCGATATGTCCTCCTTAATCTTCGAAACGTCACATAAGTATCATATTTGGCATTTCTTACACTTCCTTAAAAACTTATTTATCCCAATACATTTTCGTATAGTTAATATGACAAATAGATTAAAATTTATTTTATTAGTCTTTTTAGCGATTTTTTTCTAGTTTTTGTTCTAATTTAAAGTAATGAATCGTTTTCTTAAGTAAGAAATGTTTTTTTCAAACTTGCTTTAGAACAGTACACCATAAATAATTAAAGAAGATATAAAACAGGATATAAAATATTAATTTAATTAATAGACGTGTTTTTGATGAGCTTTACTTTAAAATATAGTATATAAAAAGGTATATATAAGTTTATAATGGACAACGTAAAAAGTTTAAGCACAATCGTATTCGGTAAAGAATTTAAAATTTAAAAATTCCAAAAAGATTTCATGAAAATTTTTCACAAAATATTTTTGACAATAGAAAATTGAAAAACTTTTCAAGGATATCTTAGAGAGCATATTTGAAAAACGAATAAAGTTGGTTTTCCCCAAAAATATGAGATCATGAAAACAATTAGCCTAGCCTAGCCTAGCTGAATTTAAACATTTAAATTAACACATTTCAAACAGCATAAACTTACCAAATTTATATATTTTTATGAAATCCAAATCATTAAAAAACTAGAAAGCAAAAAAATACAGATCAGGTTCAATTATACTTCCAATGGCTGCACAATGAACCATGTCGCAAAATTATGGCGGTATCTTATAGGGAGTGACAATTGGGAAGGCAAAAACTATATTCTGTCGCAATTCTTCTAGAGACGTTAAGGCGTCTGGTAAACTTGCTCCTCAATGAGCAGTAACAGGTTTGGTGACCTTACCAAACCGTCGCTGAAAGACTTAAGCGTTTAAATGAGCTTTAACAGCTTGTTGTTGGTCAGGCACAATTCTAGGTCATTACTTGCGCCCCTTTCAATACTAAATGTAAGTCCAAACAATCTTTTAAATACCCTTTATAAATGCATTAGTTTAAGACTTCTTATATCAATTGAAAAGCATGATATTTAACATTATGTCACGTGACATATTTGCGTCAAAAGGGAACGTCTCCAAGTAACAATGATAATTTCTTCAGTTAGCTTTTATATTTAAATTATGCTAAAATTTCGTTAAGCCGTTCAGTTATTAATTTTTTTGTAGAGCCTAAATAAAGTTAATTAATTTAATGTTGAAATTTTAGATTGTAAAACACCACAAAAAATCCAGTAAGTCTATTTAATTAAAAATTGTCTACACTTAGAAATATTTAAATGAGATCACCGTGAAGCATTTGTCTATTTAATTATTTATTAAACAGGAATAAATAAATGAAAAATGCGAATATTTGGATTGGCATGAAAAGTGCCACCCAGCAGAAATTATAGGACGGTTAGATATATGCTAAAATAATGAAATAATTACTGTGTCGATCAATATTTTGGTATTGCTTCTTTCTACGTGTTTAGAGATTAATTTTTTAAATTAAAAATTATTAACTGTAAGAAATCCAAAAGTTAAAATTTTATTATAAAAGATACATTACTTAATTTTTGTATCGGTTATAAAACGTCATTGATTTCAACTGAATCATTTGTATTTAGAAGTTCCGGATGTAATTTATCCAGGAATGATTTTACATATATTTTTGGATCAATCAACCTTAATTCAACGATGTTCCCAAAAATGGAAATCATTGCTCCCATGTACGAAAGATTCGTTTTTCGTATCGTGAGCTGCCTGGACAGCCAGATGGAAATCCAGGAGGTCTTGTTGCCTCACAGAGCTCTGGGAAGAATGAATTGCATCATGCTGCTGTTCTCGCTTCTGGCCGTTTCTCTGGTGACTGCGTTTGCTTTTGAAGGAAGTTTCAATTCTTTCCAGAAATTATCCAGAACCAACGCCGTCATCAAAAGCTGTTTCTTCTTCTTTTCTCATCTTTTACAAAACCGTTAAGTATATTTTTAGATTGTACTTTGTTGTGAACTGGCTAAACACCTTTCAATAAAGCTACTTAACAGGATTAGAAAATCAAATGTTTTACAATTCAAAAAGCCTATGCTTTAGAAATTCAAACGGTTCATCAAACTAAAATATGGGTGTCATTTGATAAAATAATTATTTGTTTAAGGTAATGCGCTTAAAATGTTTCACTATCGCTTTAAATCTCAAAAAGGTTAAAAAAGGACCCTAAATTTCTTTTAATAAATAATTTCATCACAAATATTGCTTAAGGGCCAACCTGTAGAATCTTAAAAAACAATAATTAGGTTATGTCATGAGTACTTCTACTTTAAGTTATCTCAGATTTAATGTCAAGGCTTATCAAAATTTCGTAGGC
Source organism: Leiobunum rupestre (assembly GCF_980474605.1). Classification (NCBI taxonomy): domain Eukaryota; kingdom Metazoa; phylum Arthropoda; class Arachnida; order Opiliones; family Sclerosomatidae; genus Leiobunum; species Leiobunum rupestre. The sequence goes on along the minus strand of NC_143384.1, from coordinate 56,100,837 downwards.
TTTAATATGAGAACTAGCGCTTATTGTTTCTAATTCATATTTACGTAAATACGATATAAATACTATTTTTTATATCGAGCCTATACGATAAGATATGATAGAATAATATATTATATTTATATTTATGTTTTACCTTATTGTACCGTTCCCCGTGCCGTATCGGGTACCATTTCGATTCGTTTTGGATCAGATTAAATAGCTAAATATTGGTAGATTTTCAAAAGCAAAGATAATATAGTGCAATATTGTAGTAGTATCCGCAATCGCAGAGTGGAAAGACTAGGGGAATCCTTATCCTACCTTCTTTATATTACAGCTGTCACCGACGCAAAGAAAACCGTTGCTTGGCGATTACTCTTGTCTGGTTGGTTGTTGGGGGCCAGTTTGGTTCTCTGTCTGATGTATTTGTCCAACCTCAAAGGATAGTTACTAACAGTGAAATATCATTACACGGATACTTTCGAAGACTTACTGTCAAATACATATTTCAAGAAAATTTATCATTCGTTTAGTCTATTATTATTATTCGTAAGAAATTTTAAATCTTGTTACAGCATGAGTACGTAAAGACCCCGACCAATCACTATTTCAATATAAATTTAGAACTTCTCAAAATCAGATGTGACCAGTTATCACTAGAAGAGCGATAGAATATGCTCAATTATTTTGACTTTCTCAAAATATATTGAATCCTATAATTTAAGGGTAAAAATATCCTCGAAACCAACTATCTTTCCTTGTACAAATAGATATTCAATTTAATATCTCATATACACATTTACTCAAAGGAAAAGTCCAGGTATCATTAAAAAAGATACAATTTTACGACTGAAATTTTTAGTATATTGAAACATGATCTTTCAAATAGACCCAAGTTTTAGCCAACCTGGACTTTTCCTTTAAGAGTTTTTCTTTAAATATTGAAGTCTAAGACATTTATTTATGGTCAAATAATAAAACTTTATTAAGAGAAATAATAAATAATTTATTTTAAATTTCAAAATCAATTCCTAAATGTTTGTACATTTTTTCGCACATTTTCGTACGTTTTCATTAAATGCCGCTTAGTAGTGTAAAGTCGTTTCTCTAAATAGAAGTCGCACTATATTCTATCGTTTATGAAGAAAGTAAAAGAGGCTGAAAATATCTAGGATAAGCGACTTCATAGAGTCTTATCGGGGACGTAACGTTAAGTTTGTAAACTATATAAAAAGCTATGCGGATGTAACCTTATGCTTCTTTGTATGGTCATTATGATGCGAAATCTATAGCCAGACTTTAACTGGTTTGCGGAAAGTGTCACCGAAACATTGGACAATGTCTTGTAACGGTTTTAGTACGAGCTTAGGCCACGTGCGAACGCAGCAGTCGCAACCTAAGGTAATCACCGTTGACATTTTTCTACCACTATAACCAGATGTTGTGAAAGGCTTTTTTGGATAAATAAAGTTGACTTATGTTATTAGGCTAAAAATATCGGATTTGCTGTGCCAAACGCTGCTATTTAAATTTAGGTTAAAGGGATAGAAATAAACCCTTGAAGCTAATATGCCAAGGTTTATATTTATTAGAATGTTAATATTGGGCTATTAAATTTTTATGAATGGAAATCAAAATCACACCAAAATCAAATATCAGAACACTATCAATAACAACTACAAATAAATTAATCTTGACTACGCAGTTAATTTAAAAACAACAATAATACTTAACATTCCCCGACACCACAAATAATAAACCAACCCTACCAACCCCATAAAGCAAATCAATTACTCCCGACAAATAATACTTAAATCAACCCCGAACAAAAATAAAACAGTAACAAATCCCATAAGAATCCCCCCCCCCCGTAACTATATTACACTACAACCCTTCAGTTTAAATGGGAGAAGATGCCAGCTAATATAAATGGTTTTTCGCATTAAGTGTCTACGCCATGACTAGATACCAAATCCACAATCGCTACGGAAACATCACCATGATAATTGGGTCCTCAGCGCGCACAAGAAGAACCACACGAGATAGAACAAACTCTTATTAATTCTTCAGACTACGAGATTCCGTATCACACCCCAACCAGCGGCAACCCCAGAAGCTGTTAGGAACTCTCCGTTAAGTTCTTGCGTCCTCGAGTCTTCTCACGTTCTCTCCTCTTCCTCCATCCTGACAACGGGTATTTTTCACGACGAACACGTAACACCAACATCTTGGTAACTACCTCTTTTTAAAAGTATTGGCTGTTTATAATGGGTATCGTCCAATGAAATATCACATGCAGCAACTGAAAGTTTCAAGAACGTTCAAGGTTACTATCGGCAGTTGAGGAAAGAAGTGGTCTACGTGACCCCGATAGTTCACGCAATAAATGGAATGTAGGATCCCTATGTTCGGCAGCTTCTATAAGACGGCATCTCTCCTCTCCTTCTAATGAGAAGGAAAGTCGCGACAACCAAAATAATTTGACCTTCGAAAAAAGACCCTTTCCACGAAAAACAATTCAACGGAAAACGACAAAAGCTCAATTCCAAGATTAACGGCCCTCTGCAAGTATTTTTTGATTAAACATAAATAACTATTCACAAATTTGATGATAGGATCTCTTGGCACAACTGAGGGGATCGTAAGAGAGGACTATAATCTTTAGGCCTAAAACGCTTCGTGAGAAAGAAGCAAAATTCCAACAATTGGTAATTTCCTAATAAAAATAGTTTTTTTTTAAATTAACGAAAAACTTCGTAGCAGTCTCTGGGTTTTTTGGGTATTAAATACTTTTGAATCAGTTCATTATTTTCAATAAATTTTAAGTGTATTTCGATTTATTCATAGTCTAAAAACGGCCATTTTAAGTGAGATGTTTATTGTAAATCGTACTGAATATTTTTTTAAAACCTAAAAATAAATTTTGCCCAACCCGACCCGACCCGAAATATATCAAATTAAATTTGCTCGACCGGACCCGACCCGTAAAAAATGAAAATAATTTATGCCTAAACCGATAAAATAAAAACCCGACAAGACCCGAAAACAAGATAAGACCCGAAGAACCACCGCAACCCATAGCATGAAGCTTTTTTATTTTATTATGTATAGTGTAGATGTGAACAAAAGTTAGTTGCGAAAGAGTAGAACCTTTTAAATTTGCCAGTCCCGTGCTGGAAAATACACGTTCGTCACTCGTTGTGACGCGGAAATACCTAGAATACGTAGTATATTTTTGTAATATTTTAGACACGCGACTTGCAAATTCGCAATTTAACGCCGGGAAATCGAAAGTAAAACCAAAATTAAACGTAAGAGAAATTTCTGTACGAGTTAAAATTTGATGACGTCACCTAGATGAGCCTTCGTTGATTGTCAAAACGATCTCCTCTGGGTGACGTCATGATTTTACCTAGCAACGCAAAAGCCGTGATATTTTGATAAAAAAACCATGCGATCGAGGCAACCTTATAGTTCCCTTTTCTACGAACCTTGGACTGAGTCGACCTTGAATTTGATAGTCAATAGACGCTAGTCGCGCTGCTCGCCGTACTCATTACGTCAGTACGTCTATCTCGCTCCCATCCCCTCTCTCTTCCTCTATCTCTCTTCGTACAACACCCGATGGGCCAAAACATTTCACACGCCCTACGCAATACGAAGTCACGGGTAAGGGTCAAGTCGGGTCCTTTAGAAAATTGGCCCGGCCTTACCTGGTCCATTTAATTTTAAAATAAAAAAAACTGGATTGAAAATTAGCCCGACCTGGTCCGACGCGAAATTTAGAAACATTTTATTGACCCGACCCGTAAAAATTAAAATTTATTTCTGCCCGACCGGCCCGAAGCAGAGATTGGTGGACTCTGGGCTCTAAAGAGTCCGAGAGCTATTTTTGGGCGCGAGCTCGACTCTTCGGGAAAAAGAGAAGAGCGCGAGCGCGAGCTCCACTCTTCGGGGAAAAAGAGAAGAGCGCGAGCGCGAGCTCCACTCTTCGGGGAAAAAGAGAAGAGCGCGAGCGCGGGCTCCACTCTTCCGGAGAAAAGAGAAGAGCGCGAGCGCGAGCTCCACTCTTCGGGGAAAAAGAGAAGAGCGCGAGCGCGGGCTCCACTATTCCGGAGAAAAGAGAAGAACGGGAGCGCGAGCTCCACTCTTCGGGGAAAAAGAGAAGACCGCGAGCGCGGGCTCCACTATTCCGGAGAAAAGAGAAGAACGGGAGCGCGAGCTCCACTCTTCGGGGAAAAAGAGAAGAGCGCGAGCGCGGGCTCCACTATTCCGGAGAAAAGAGAAGAACGGGAGCGCGAGCTCCACTCTTCGGGGAAAAAGAGAAGAGCGCGAGCGCGGGCTCCACTATTCCGGAGAAAAGAGAAGAACGGGAGCGCGAGCTCCACTCTTCGGGGAAAAAGAGAAGACCGCGAGCGCGGGCTCCACTATTCCGGAGAAAAGAGAAGAACGGGAGCGCGAGCTCCACTCTTCGGGGAAAAAGAGAAGAGCGCGAGCGCGGGCTCCACTATTCCGGAGAAAAGAGAAGAACGGGAGCGCGAGCTCCACTTTTCGGGGAAAAAGAGAAGAGCGCGAGCGCGGGCTCCACTATTCCGGAGAAAAGAGAAGAACGGGAGCGCGAGCTCCACTCTTCGGGGAAAAAGAGAAGAGCGCGAGCGCGGGCTCCACTATTCCGGAGAAAAGAGAAGAACGGGAGCGCGAGCTCACTCTTCGGGGAAAAAGAGAAGACCGCGAGCGCGGGCTCCACTATTCCGGAGAAAAGAGAAGAACGGGAGCGCGAGCTCCACTTTTCGGGGAAAAAGAGAAGAGCGCGAGCGCGGGCTCCACTATTCCGGAGAAAAGAGAAGAACGGGAGCGCGAGCTCCACTCTTCGGGGAAAAAGAGAAGAGCGCGAGCGCGGGCTCCACTATTCCGGAGAAAAGAGAAGAACGGGAGCGCGAGCTCACTCTTCGGGGAAAAAGAGAAGACCGCGAGCGCGGGCTCCACTATTCCGGAGAAAAGAGAAGAACGGGAGCGCGAGCTCCACTTTTCGGGGGAAAAGAGAAGAGCGCGAGCGCGGGCTCCACTATTCCGGAGAAAAGAGAAGAACGGGAGCGCGAGCTCCACTCTTCGGGGAAAAAGAGAAGAGCGCGAGCGCGGGCTCCACTATTCCGGAGAAAAGAGAAGAACGGGAGCGCGAGCTCACTCTTCGGGGAAAAAGAGAAGACCGCGAGCGCGGGCTCCACTATTCCGGAGAAAAGAGAAGAACGGGAGCGCGAGCTCCACTCTTCGGGGAAAAAGAGAAGAGCGCGAGCGCGGGCTCCACTATTCCGGAGAAAAGAGAAGAACGGGAGCGCGAGCTCCACTCTTCGGGGAAAAAGAGAAGACCGCGAGCGCGGGCTCCACTATTCCGGAGAAAAGAGAAGAACGGGAGCGCGAGCTCCACTCTTCGGGGAAAAAGAGAAGAGCGCGAGCGCGGGCTCCACTATTCCGGAGAAAAGAGAAGAACGCGAGCGCGAGCTCCACTCTTCGGGAAAAAGAGAAGAGCGCGATCGCGGGCTCCACTCTTCCGGAGAAAAGAGAAGAACGGGAGCGCGAGCTCCACTCTTCGGGGAAAAAGAGAAGAGCGCGAGCGCGAGCTCCACTCTTCGGGAAAAAGAGAAGAGCGCGATCGCGGGCTCCACTCTTCCGGAAGAGAAGAGCGCGAGCTCCACTCTTCGGGAAAAAAGAGAAGAGCACGATCGCGGGCTCCACTCTTCCGGAAGAGAAGAGCGCGAGCTCCACTCTTCGGGAAAAAAGAGAAGAGCACGATCGCGGGATCCACTCTTCGGGAGAAAAGAGAAGAGCGCGAGCGCGAGCTCCACTCTTCGGGAAAAAAGAGAAGAGCGCGATCGCGGGCTCCACTCTTCCGGAAGAGAAGAGCGCGAGCTCCACTCTTCGGGAAAAAAGAGAAGAGCACGATCGCGGGATCCACTCTTCCGGAAGAGAAGAGCGCGAGCTCCACTCTTCGGGAAAAAAGAGAAGAGCGCGATCGCGGGCTCCACTCTTCCGGAAGAGAAGAGCGCGAGCTCCACTCTTCGGGAAAAAAGAGAAGAGCACGATCGCGGGATCCACTCTTCGGGAGAAAAGAGAAGAGCGCGAGCGCGAGCTCCACTCTTCGGGAAAAAAGAGAAGAGCGCGATCGCGGGCTCCACTCTTCCGGAAGAGAAGAGCGCGAGCTCCACTCTTCGGGAAAAAAGAGAAGAGCACGATCGCGGGATCCACTCTTCCGGAAGAGAAGAGCGCGAGCTCCACTCTTCGGGAAAAAAGAGAAGAGCACGATCGCGGGATCCACTCTTCCGGAAGAGAAGAGCGCGAGCTCCACTCTTCGGGAAAAAAGAGAAGAGCGCGATCGCGGGCTCCACTCTTCCGGAAGAGAAGAGCGCGAGCTCCACTCTTCGGGAAAAAAGAGAAGAGCACGATCGCGGGATCCACTCTTCCGGAAGAGAAGAGCGCGAGCTCCACTCTTCGGGAAAAAAGAGAAGAGCGCGATCGCGGGCTCCACTCTTCCGGAAGAGAAGAGCGCGAGCTCCACTCTTCGGGAAAAAAGAGAAGAGCACGATCGCGGGATCCACTATTCCGGAGAAAAGAGAAGAACGGGAGCGCGAGCTCCACTTTTCGGGGAAAAAGAGAAGAGCGCGAGCGCGGGATCCACTCTTCCGGAAGAGAAGAGCGCGAGCTCCACTCTTCGGGAAAAAAGAGAAGAGCACGATCGCGGGATCCACTCTTCCGGAAGAGAAGAGCGCGAGCTCCACTCTTCGGGAAAAAAGAGAAGAGCGCGATCGCGGGCTCCACTCTTCCGGAAGAGAAGAGCGCGAGCTCCACTCTTCGGGAAAAAAGAGAAGAGCACGATCGCGGGATCCACTCTTCCGGAAGAGAAGAGCGCGAGCTCCACTCTTCGGGAAAAAAGAGAAGAGCGCGATCGCGGGCTCCACTCTTCCGGAAGAGAAGAGCGCGAGCTCCACTCTTCGGGAAAAAAGAGAAGAGCACGATCGCGGGATCCACTCTTCCGGAAGAGAAGAGCGCGAGCTCCACTCTTCGGGAAAAAAGAGAAGAGCGCGATCGCGGGCTCCACTCTTCCGGAAGAGAAGAGCGCGAGCTCCACTCTTCGGGAAAAAAGAGAAGAGCACGATCGCGGGATCCACTCTTCGGGAAAAAAGAGAAGAGCGCGATCGCGGGCTCCACTCTTCCGGAGAAAAGAGAAGAGCGCGAGCGCGGGCTCCACTCTTCCGGAGAAAAGATAAGAGCGCGAGCGCAAGCTCCACTCTTCGGGGAAGAGCGCGAAATCAGCCTCTGAAAAAAAAGAGAAGACCACGAGCTTTAGCTTCTGAGATAAAAGAGAAGAGCTCGAGCGCGAGCTTCAGCGCCGCCCTTAGAGAGCGAAATTTGAAACAATTAATTCCCACCTTTCTTCACGAATCACATTACGTGGTGCTTTTTCTGAATGTGAATTTCCCAGAATCTATCTGCCTCTGAGAGAGGGTGTTATTTATTACGAGCAGACCACGAGCTCTAGCTCTTCCTCTTAAAAGAACGCGAGCGCGGGCTACCCCTCTTGTACTAAAAGAGATGAGCGCGAGCGTTGGCTCGCCCTCTTGTACTAAATGAGATGAGCGTGAGCGTGGGCTTGCCCTCTTGTACTAAAAGAGATGAGCGCGAGCGTGGGCTCGCCCGCTTGTACTAAAAGAGATGAGCGTGAGCGTGGGCTCGCCCTCTTGTACTAAAAGAGATGAGCGCGAGCGTGGGCTCGCCCTCTTGTACTAAAAGAGATGAGCGCGAGCGTGGGCTCGCCCTCTTGTACTAAAAGAGATGAGCGCGAGCGTGGGCTCGCCCTCTTGTACTAAAAGAGATGAGCGCGAGCGTGGGCTCGAACTACTCACTGTGAAAGAGAAGAGCGCGAGCTCGGAAATTTGGTTTTTGCCTATCTCTGGCCCGAAGCGGGGTCGGGCATAAAAAGCCCGATTCAAACGGGGGCCCGAATCGTCTCTAATATAAAGTTTGAGCCAATTTAGGCGAACCTCGTTTAATTTTTTTACAGACAAACTTAGTATCGTAAGGGAAATATCTCGATTTTGATAAAAATCGATTTGGTTGAACAAAAAATGTTTTTCGTAGGACATGATTTTTCATGTCTGGATAACTTAATAGTTTTTCGCTTCAAAGATAAGATATTTAACGTGTTTGATACATAGTTGGTTACTACATGTATTATAGGTCATGGAAAAACAACCAACGGTGCAAAAATTATTAAAAAGAGCAAAGTATATGCATTTGGAAAGAAATTTTACTTTTTTGAACTGGATGCCCGTCAATTCGGTGTTCATAATAGATGAAGCAAATATTAAATATTTAATTAAAAACTGGAAATCATGCGAAAATATTTATAGAGGTAAAAGTTCGTATTTTCCGTTAACCTACGATCTGTGCCTAAGCGTGCGCCTTCCGTCATGTGTCAGAGAAGACGCCAAGTATCTGTAAGTGTTCATGCTTTCCATTTTAGACCACAGCGCGGAAATACGTTCTGTAGTGTTTATAAGAGTGGCGTCGTTAGGATTTTGTTGTGGGTAATTCGCCCAAATATTTTCATAACGAATTAAAGTTTAAGCCACTCTTTTTGAGTTTCTTTTCGAACTGAGAGAAAAAATATGGTCCTAGCGAGAATTAAACATTGAGGCACCTTAGAAAATTTTCACAAAAAATGGTTTTCAAGATTAATATTCTGATAAATTTACTTAGTAACTGTTCGTTATAAATCCCAACTTTGCATAGACACCATCAGTTTTTGTGGAAGCTCCAGGGAATTCGGAATTTGAAAGCCTTAGTACCTGACATAAAGGATTTTTTGTTCTTCACTATTTCGAAATTTTTTACTTTATTTATAACTAGAATAAAAATAATTTCACCAATATTAAATCATCATTTTATGAACTTAACTTCATTAATTTGTAAAAGAAGATAATTGGATAATCCTCAAGAAATGAAGATACAAAATATAATATGAAAATATAGTCTCCTTATGTTAAAAACCGTTAATTTTAATAACATATTCTAAGCTTAGTATGACATAGGTTATATGTTTTGCGTAGTGCTCGGAATTGATTATTCATTATCCCCAAAATTTGATTTATTTAACAAAAGTTGGTAAAAATAATATAATTTTAACTTATTTAATTATGTTTTTTACGCAACCAAGCATTTATTTGAATTAAAATGGTATTTATTTAAATAATCGTTTGTTTTGTTTAAATAATAGGCTTATCCACTTTCGATTTTTTAAACATTTTACAATTATTATTCAAACATTGGTTATTTAAATAAATATTATTTAAATATCGCCGAACTTATTTTATCCATGGATAAAAGTTAATCGAACGCCGACCTCTAGTTTTGCGTTATACTTCATCAGTTACGTTATTACTTAAGTGTAGCAAAATCAATAAACTTTTTCGCGGATTATATATTATCGTCAGTACTTGGTGTTCATATATAAATCTTGTCAAATAATTTACAATTATTTATGAAGCAATTAACATAGCCAGAAATGTAAAAAAAATGCTTTAGTAAGAGTTTAAGAAAATTCCTTGTTTGTTTTTAGAAATTCAAATGCATTTGCAAACTTATTAAACATTTTGGACCCCATGTTAAATGAAACTTCGACTAAGCGGCGTTTAGATCTTCCTTATCCAGATGCTAAACTCGTTTTATAATAGTAAATTTGAAAATCAAACTTTTCTTAGAATGTATCAAGTAAAATAATTTAAAATATTTGGGTGTTAAAAATTTCAGTTTCTTAATTATTATTGTAATTTTTGTAGTTAGTAAAAACTATGCAAAACAAATGAGGGATCTTTGTGAGCTTTGCTATTACATGTATATTTTAAAATTTCTTTAAGTTGATATTTTTAAAATGATCGGTTCATTTATTCGGATATCAGAATTTAAATTTAATACGAATAACTTTGTATGCTTTAAAGACCGTCTCAAAATGCTCGATCGAAGCATTTTTCTTAAAACATGTTTAAGATTGCATTTTTAAAATTTCAGGCTTTATGTATCCAATTAACTATTTTTTTAATAGTTAAATCTAAGGGCAGAAACAAACTTTCAAATTAAATTGTTGCGTTTAAAAGAAACTAATTATCCACTACCTTGCGTCATCATGATACAACGTAAAAACATTATACCAAATGTTCTATATCTGACCTTCTGTTTTAAGATTTATCAAAACATTTTGTTTTTACTCAAGATATGACACATAATTTAAGTCATAAATTTTTAACCATTACAGTTATGTCCCGCTAATTCCTCTCTCGGCCACAATACAGGTATCAGCACGTTTAATCTTTTTACGAATAAACCTCTTCGGGCTTCAAATATTATTTTTCTTAATCTTCCAAACTCGTCAAAAAGCTTCTGGAACAATTTGCAGTTAAAATTCGAACATTTCAGCTGTGTCAAGTCTGGGGTCGTTGGAGGCCATTAAACGAGACCTTTTCTTTTATTACTTTGCTGAGGAAACTCAGTGGTTAAATATTCTAGCACAACACTGTGTTGGTGCGCTGGTACCCCAGACTTTTTATTTTTACTTTACCCAAGCCTTTTTTTAATGTGTAATTGAGTAAAGAACCTGGTCATAGGGCCTAATAAACTTTGAAAAGAAATCAGTGCGGTGGTTGCTAAACAAATGACTTATAGTTTATTCATAACAAATACATTAGGTTTTTAAGCCTGGGTTTGCATGATATATAATTATTTATTTTCAACATTATTTTAACATTTTTATTGTTAATCAATATAAAATCTTTTTAACAGTGCAGTGCGTTCTCAAGAGACGATGCAATTAAAACCATCGGAAAATTTGAAGGTTTTTTATTTTGGTCAACATGTTCCCATCAACTCTCTCAGACGTCCAACCGAAACTTCTATTTCCTTTCTGATGCCAATCTTCACAATTTGGTTCCTTGGAATTTTATTATCGATCTTTGCCGTTTGCTTCGAACTATTTCACTATAAGTTTAAACGCGCTAAGTTTTATTAACGAGTGTTAATCAGCTGATTAATTCGAGAACAGCCTTTTCTTATTAATTTTTCTTTCTCTAGAGCGTTTGATCGTAGAAACCATTTTGTAAAAGAATAAATTTGGCTTTAAGACCTCCAAGTTTTGATCGAAACTGGAAACCGAAGGACGTAAATAGAAACCTTTAGTGTAGAAATTTCTTTATAATCTTTAATATGTTTTTTTTTTAAACAACAGGGTAAGAAATGTTGCTCGCAGAGTCAACTTGAACAGAATACTTCTAGAAATTTCGTAACTGTTTGAGTTTCGTAGTGCAGTGGAATTTGAATAACGTGTTTGGTCATTTCGTAAAAGTATCGATCAGATCGTTGCTTACGTTATTATAAAGGAGGTGGCAAGCCATTTGCACGGGGGCACATTTAAACAACGCGATGACTTGTTATGAAAGATGGCTCTTTTATGTGGACCTAATAATACATTTTTGAACTGTTTGTTTAAGCCTTTTAGGTAGAGGCAAACAACGATTGACATTTGAATAAAATGAAATGCATGCCATTAATTTTCCTTTTCTTAAATTCTTGGACTTGAGCTTCTTTAATCAAGCTTAAAAAGTAAACAAAATTCAAAATTTCTTATAATTAGTTGGCGTTTTGGTTTTTAATAAATAATGTAAAATGAAATTTTGTTGTTGTAGAGGCCAAAGGCGTGTCAGATACGAAAGAGCCTAGTAGTAACATGACTTAGGCCTAAGTTGGTGCCTTGGGTATTAGCCTAGATGATTATTATTATTATTAGTATTATTATTATTAACTAAAAAATTCCGTGTACTAGTCTCTATACCGAAGAGGTTAAGCAACACACTCTAGAAGTTTATAATAATAATAAAAATCAGGTAGGCTAACACCCAAAACACCACCTAAGTCATCAAGCGACTTTTAAAGCCAATAAGAACAACGTCGACAGTATCTAGACATTCAAGGAGAAACATTTTTTTAATCGGTTAAGCGCGCTTTCAGTTTGCCGGCTAACGCAATCCAGTACGTTTGCCGTGGAAATTTTCAAATTGCACACCGTTCGCTAACTCAGGGTAAACGAAGAATTAAAAATGTCGTTTGAACAAAATAGAAAGAGGCGTTACGTAACGGTATCAGTGTTGTCGAAATACAATTATTTGTTTCTTCGTGTGTACTTATTGTGTCAAATTTGACTAAGTTGTACAATGTTTAGGCGTATTTCAATTCCAACCAGTATTAACGATTTTTAACTAGTATGTAATAATGGTTTATTCTCGAAACATTTATATATTGAAATTCAAATTAGAATAATAGTAATTAAATATAATCAGCCTGGCTTATTTGTATTTGTTAATGTTAATTTGGTTCGATTAAGCTAGTTTTCTTTAACGTAACAAACATGTGTTACGTCCAAAACTAAGGCTTAAAAATTGTTGCTTTATCGGTTGAGCGTCTCGTTGTTAGTGCTATCGATACAGCTATTATTTGTGCCTCGATGTAGTATGACCCTTTTTGACCTTCAACACTTTGGCTTATTTTTATCCACGAACAATTAGCAAATTAATAATCCAAAAGAGATAGTATACAAGCTTCAAAAGAAGAACAAAAGTTTTTATTTGTGCATTGATTTTTTTAAAAATGGTATAAGAAATACGCCAACCCTCGACTACTGATGAATGTGCTGCTCTGCATAATCCCCAATGTAGATTTTATATAGTCAGTAGAAAGTTCATGTAGTATGGAAGATATTCCCTAATATGGATGAGGCATAACGTCCGATCCGGATTTTTTTATAGAGTTTCAAAGTTATCAGATAGGCTGATCAAAATCAGCTCACTTCCGAAGTCATCGAAATAAGGGAGGCCACAGTTGTTTTTACACGCTATTTGCATTATTCGTTGTTATCTTTTACCTTAGCCAAATAATTCTCAATTACTTTCGCTCTGCATTTTTAGGTCCCAAAGAATACATTTCACGATTCCTTGATACCCAATTTGAGGTGTTTCGTAATTTCATTATCGAGCTTTATAAATGATTCCATTTCTCTCTCTCCTTTACTTGTGCCAACAGGTGACTTATTATTTACGAATTCTTTGAAATTTTTCAGAGATTAAGGGACCATCACATCCTTTGACCAATACTCTTGAAGCTGAACGCTACTCTTAATGTCAGGTTCCACATTGCGGTAACACTAAGAGGAGTCCCAGTTGTGCTGGTGTTTTCTTCTTTTTTCCTGATGTTCTATGAGAGATTCAACGTTGTTTCACAAGCCTATTAAATCATTTATTTAATATTCATTTGCTCTTAAGATGACGATTGAAATAAAATGGCTATTATAATTTTCTGCCTACTTCTAAAAGTTGTTAGGCAGGTTTTAAGTATAATTTGCAACTACGACTAGTTAAGATTTGTTATTCAAAAACCAAAATAGCTTTTACAGTTTACGTTTGATTCCACCAATAACTTTTGTTGAGTCTACTAGATTGCATATACGTTTCAAAAATAACCTGTATCATTGCTCTTTACGACTAAGGCAATAAAGTAATTTGGGTTTATACAATTATACGTAGCGCAAAACTTTTGATTTCGTGTCTGCGGTCCTCCTTGTGCGTGGTCTAAAGATTTGTACACCTTTTCTACGCTCTTAACTGCAAATTCCACTAATTTGGCGAGAAAAAGGGCTGGTTTGCTGAGAGGTTCAAAAAGTAAGTGAATTTATAAATTAAGTCATTTTAACTTCACTCGGAAAATTAATAATTTTTTCGTCCGTCTCATTCGTAGAACAAGTATGGTTTTAAATAAAATTCCCTTCAAAGGCAATAAAAGAGTTCATGGTAAATCGACTAAGCCTTTATTTATACTTATTATTTATATTGAGAACAACAGCATCCTAGGTCTTTTTTATATTCTTAAAGGGGAACGGCCAAGCTTTTCCAAATATGGCCTTATTTCTGTATCAAAAGATTAACAAGACGTTCAATATACTAACACGTACCTTTTTTTTGTCTTGAAAAAATAGCTTTTGGCCCAAAAAGTTGAAACGAAAAATAACGCCAGGTATTTGGGTTTTCATTTTCGCCGCCTTCTTAGGGGCTGTCGCCAGCGCCCCTAACCCCGTATGAGTGATTTGCGAACTATCCTATCTTTTAAAATCTGCAATTTAGGCTTCGGTCTCTTATAACTGGAACGCGCCGCGCGTGCGAAACATATTTTTTGCGTCTTCAGTAGCGCGCTTTTACGTTGTTTTTCTGTCTCACCAACTTCTCACCAGGTGTCGCGGTGGACGCGCGCTTTTCGATTTCCCGAAATTTCTTTATTTTATTAAAAATTAACCACTCGATATTTTTTGATGCGGTTTTCGCCATAAATTTTAGTTTTTAATGGGCTTTAGGGCTATCTAACTGGTTAAAGCTTGACCGTCCCCCTTTAAGTTGTCTAGGTGACTAAAAGCGCTATCGGCAACTTACCCTGTACAAACTTAAATAAAGTGCAATGTTTCAATAAGTTGTGAGTTTGTTTCATTTCTGCTTAGTATACTACCGAGTCATGACGGCTTTCGTCGTTGTAAGTTAAATCACCATTCTCTCGAAAATCCTGGGTTAAGATAGTGAGATGAAAAGCCTAACAAAACCTATCTTATATTTTAACAGTTAATTTTTCCTTTCATTTTTATCAATATTAAGAATTAGATGTTCCTAATAATGCTTTTAATCTGAGGTCTGATCGGAATTATTGAAATCGACATAAATTAATTATAATGTTATTTACGGAATGCTATTCCATTTTTGAATTTTTTAACTGGATTTGAGATATGAATCGGAAGATATTCAAATATATACCCTCCTGTAGAGTGATAGTTTTAATCCAACACCAAGTTAAATTATTTTAATCAGATTAAAAAATACCACGATTTTTTTTATTTTACGATTTAAGTATTTAATCTGTTAAATTATATTACTTTTATTTTTAATAAATGATATAATCATTTCACCATTTTAAATCATTTCGGGGATTTCATTCGCATTTTAAACTTTTTATCAAGAATTAAAACTTAGGAAGCTCAGAAAGCCGCCTTTAAAGCCAAGCTCTGCCAAGTCAAACTGTGCTGGGTCGAGCTTTCTTTATATAACAGTTAAATCTAAGGTAAGTGTTAGTGAAAGGTAAATAACGTCTACTGTTATTACTTTAATATAAGCATGTAAATTACACCCTTTGTATTTGCATTCTATTCCGATTTTAAGAGAAAATTTAATCAACCTCCACCATTATCAATAGTATATTAAATATTTTGTTATGTTATTACTAACGTTTAAACAAAACTGCACTATCTAATTCTAATTTAAAAGCGTGCTCGTTGCTAGTGTAGAACGCACTTCTAAGTACTCGTAATAAATATCGGGGTAAACGTGCTTCTTAAAATGCCCTCATTTTCCTGATTTTTTTTCCCTTTTGTTAATTCCTTTTTTTTGGAAAAAAGGAGAGGCCAAACCAAGGCGTTATTTATACGTTTCGGTTTAGTGATTTACAGATTAAACCAAAGAAAAAGAACTCTTTCAGTTTACGAAATAAAATATTTTAAGTGTAAGTTTAGCAAATCTCTACCCTTGAGCAGTGTACCAAAACCATTAATATGAGAGATTTTGGGTACTAAAAAATGAGATAGTATCTTCTAATTATTTCAGAAATATCTCAAAAGTAATTGATTTTTTAGTAACGGCCGCTTAATTTATATTTTGGCTAATGATAATATTATAATTTAATTGAATACGGTTAGATTTATTTAGTAGATTTAAGTCCAAAACCTTATTTTAATCAGCTCTACTTATCATTATGGAGTCGCCTATTGAAATAACATCGGAGTGCCTGGAATTATTAGAGCGATTTGTCATTTTGATGTACGATCGGACGTCAGATTTAACCAGAATTAATGACGCTCGCCAACATCTTTTTGCTCACAAACAGAGAACAATGGAAAATATTCCACCGACACAAAATGCTTTAGAACAACACACAAAGAGGGCAATACTTCAGGGTAACCTAATATGTTTTGTTCCAAGACCGGACTTAGCTGATCACAAAGAATGGGGTTGGTGTTTAAGTCCCGAAAACAAATGGCAGGCAATTTGGTCAACTTTACCGGAAGCGTCGAATCTATCATATCTAGTTAAATGCAACTGCGGAAAATTTAATTGCACCACCTGCAAATGCGCGAAGGCTAACCTTAAATGTACCATTATGTGCGCGTGTGAAGGAAATTGTGATAATTAAGAAAACTTATCATTCTGTACGTAATGCAATAATTTCAATATTTCAATATTTATGTATTATAATTCTATATTTATAATAATTGTAATTTTGTATTTAAAAACAAATCACCTTTCACATTTTTAGACATTTTTATTATACATAAAGTATGTAATAAACGTAGATCATTTCAGTTGTATGTTTTTCTTATTTATTAGGTAGAAAAAAAAACGGGAAATTTAAAAAAAAAACGTCAAGTAAAAAAAATACCTAGATGTGGTTCCATATCAGGTTTGAAGTAGCAATGTGACACGTATTACCATAAAAAAAATTCATAACTTTAACACCTTTACCACGCGAGCTACACGCGATTTACTATATTTTATGATTCTTAAATTTGCGAGATGCGGTGCAACTTAGAAAAAGTTATTTTAAAAACAAAACTAACTAAGATACGTGCGTCCTCGGCAACAAGGGCGTTTTTTGCTTATAAAAGTTTTTCCAGTCGGTTTTTTGAAAAATAAAATTTAGGTAGTCGAGAGTATAGTTCCAGGCACGTGTATATCAATTTTCAGAGCTGTATAGCAATTTGGAACAATTCCGGTATATTTTGTAACCATGCGCTCTCACTATTATGCTGTTACTCATTTGGTGATTTTACTTTCAAAGCCAGAAGGTATTTGACCGCTTTAGATATTATTAAAATGATTGACTATAGTTATTAAGATGTGTTCGGTATAAATGGCACTATACTTAGCACTGGCTGACGAAGGCATTGCGGGAAGGTATTTCTTAAAAACAGGAATTAGTTTTGTTGGTTACCGAGGGTTAGAGCAAAGAACTAGAGATTAGGTTTAAGAAGCTAAAATCGTTTATTAACACGTCGTATTTACATTGCGTTCATAGGGGAGCATGCGAGAAAAAACTAATCGGTTAACATTTACGGAAGCTTATATACTCAGAGTAAAAAACTATAGTTATCAGGTTACGAACTGATAACGATTTAAAAAGATTAAAATGACTTTTTATCTACATAATGCAACATCCTCCCCTTTAAGTTTAATTTGCATAACCAAGGGTCAGATATTGTTAACACTTATATCTTTCTGGTCTTTTAACTTCGTGTCCGTTTCTTGTGCAAGTTTTTGTTGAGGACGTCTGATCATTCGAAGTACATGTACTGGACGCCGTATCAGCCACCGTCTCGGTCTGATGAGATGCCGTAACTGCGGTAGGAGACTGAGAAGATGTCTGGCCATTCGTTGTACAGGTGCTAAGTCCACGGCCTGCATTTACTCCGTGCAATTTCGATCTGGTGATAGTGACTACTCGGTGTGCCGTGTTGACTTTGGATTGGCTTTGAGACTGGGCTGGTGTGTCTGACCGGACTGGTGAGCTCTGCTTAACGTGAACGTCCTCCTTGTCGTGCGCTTTTGATGGAACTGGAACCAGGTGAAATCTATTACGTCTGACGACTCCAGTTGGCGTTGATATGAGATATGATCTTGGTTCTTTGGCGATCGCGAGAACAGTGTCTTGGCGTCTTAAATCGGTGATCCATACCACTTCTCCCTTTTCACACGGTCGAAGTGATTGGACTCGGTGAGGTTTATCGTAGTTTTCCTTTCCCTTCTGTTTTCGGATTTCTTCCTTCTCAGCGATCACTTCTTGAGGTGGAAATGATGGCTGCAGTTACTTCGAGGCGATGGGTATAGTGGACCGAAGTTTTCTACCCATTAACAGCTCAGCAGGACTGTAGCCATTAGGTAAAGGCGTTGTCCGATAGGATAACAGAGCAAGGTATGCGTCATCAGTTTTCTTCATCTGTTTCTTTACAATTTTCACCGCTGCTTCGACAAATCCATTACTTTGAGGGTAGCGAGGGCTGGACGTTATGTGTTCAAAACCGTATTATCTGGCAAAGGCGCTGAACTCTGACGTCTTGATGCGGTTGAATTGTGGACCATTGTCGCTGCGGACCGTCTCTGGAATACCATGCGTAGCGAAAACTGATTTTGCGCGTTCGATAACGTATCCGGTCCTCAGGTCCGATAAAGGTCGAACTACGAAAAAGCGTGAATAGTAGTCTGTTACCAATAGGAACCATTGTCTCTCTAAGTAGAAAAGGTCCATAGCGACTATCTGCCATGGTCGCTCTTGAAAATGCGAAGTTTGTAGTGGCTCGTGCGGATTCGTGGATTCCTTGATACAGGCCATGCACTGTTTGACTTTTTCTTCAATTGCTCTGGATAGCCCTGGCCACCACACCGCTGACTTTACTCGCTCTCTGCATTTTGTTATGCCTTAATGACCTTCATGAATCCGTGTTAGAATTTCTTCTCGGAGGCTGGTCGGTATGCACATTCTCGCTCCGTACATGATGAACTCATCTTGAACAGTCAATCCGTTGCGATGAGCGTAGAATTCTTAGCATCTCGTGTCTACAAGTTTCTTGCTCGGCCAACCGTCAATGATGTACTCTCGCATTCGTTGACATACGACGTCCGTCGACTGTTCTTTCCAGATTTCAGCAAGTCTGACATCAGAGGCGGGAAGGCTTGTCGTGACGAGACTGACATGCGCGGCTAGTTCTTGCTCTAGTTCCGGACTTCCAATGTCTGATAGCGGACTGCTTGAAAGCGTGTCTGCAACGACCAGGTCTTTTCCGGGAATGTAGGTAATCTTGTAGTCGTATCGCATCATGCGGATTCGTAGTCTCTGCAGTCTGGGCGACAGATCATCCAAGTGTTTGGTTTGAAGGATTGAGACCAGCGGTTTGTGGTCAGTTCCCAAGTTTACGGGTATACCAGTGATATAGTCCTTGAATCGTTCGCAGGACCAGGCTAGCGCTAACGCCTCTTTCTCGATTTGGGCGTAGCGTTTTTCGGCGTCCCAGAGCGTTTTTGATCCGTAGGCTACAGGGCGAATTTGTCCATCCACTTGTTTTTGTTTCAGCTCCTCTCCAATGCCTAACGATGACACATCGGCTGCTGGAATTGTTGGCAGTGCGGGATCGTACAGTGCGAGGACTGGTTTGCTGCTAAGGATTTTCTTGACTTTCTCGAACGCGGAGTCTTATGTTGGTCCCCAATGCCAAACGTTTTTTGTACTGCACAAAGCATTGAGAGGTTGCAGGATCTCGGACACATTAGGTATGAACTTCCCTAGGTAGTTGATCCTACCAAGTAAGCGCTTGAGATCTTTTGGATTCTCCGGTTTCGGAAACTGGCCAATTGCGACAATCATCTCTGGGTCTGGTTTGATTCCAGATGCATCGATGATATTAACCAGGAAACTGACTCTCGTCACTGAAAATTGGCACTTCGCTTTGTTCAAAGTAATTCCGGCTGCTGCTAGGCGTTCAAGAACTATTCGTAGACGTTCATCATGCTCAGCTTGAGTTTAACCCCATATCAGGATATCGTCTTGTAGGTTTGCCGCGCCTTTCACACCTTCCAGACAGTCTTGTATTCTTCGTTGAAAATGCTCGGAAGCTGAGTTTAGTCCAAAGGGAAGTCGATTAAAGTGGAATCTTCCGAATGGCGTAATGAAGGTTGTGAGACGTGCTGATACCGGATTCAATGATATTTGCCAATAGCCGCTGACAGCGTCGAGTTTCGAAAAGACTTTCGCATTGGCCAACTGTCCCAAGGTGTAATCGACTGCGGGTAATTGAAATCGCTCTCGTCGGACGAAATTATGAGCTCCGTAAAGTCTACGCAAATTCGAACTTGGCCCGTTGGTTTACGAACGACAACCATTGGAGCGCACCAATCAGTAGGTTCGTCGATTGGGGTTATGACTTTGTCCTTCATCATATGGTTGATTTCCTCTTTTACTTGTTTCATCAACGGTAGAGCAACTCGACGTGCGGTTGGTAAGGCGTATGGCTCCGCGTCTGCTCGTAGACGAAGGGTATATGGCTTCTCGGATTTTCCCAGACCATTGAAGAGTGTTGGAAAGTCTCTTTGGATTGTGGCGGATGACAGCAAGTCGACGTCTTCTACAGCGTCTATTCTGGCTATGATTCTTAGAGCTTGACTAGCTGCTAGGCTGAGAAGTGGCGTCTCGAGATCATGAATGACGTAAAGTTTCTCTTCCACCATATGACCGTGATATTCGAGCTGCGCTTGAACCATTCTGAGTCAGGGTATTACTTTATGACCTGGACCGTACAGCCGTCTGTCTGCCTCTTGAATCGACCTGAACATCTCGGAAGAGCGGATGAGTTTACTTGATACGGCGCTAACTTCTGCTCCGGTATCTATCTTGAAGCTTACTAGTTGACCTTCAGCTTTGATCGTAGCCATCCATTGCCTTTGATTTCCAGTTCGCAAGGTACCCAAGAACGCTCCTTTTTTAGAGCTGGTTACTTCTTCTATGAATTTTGCTCTCTCGTACGTTCTGTTCTTCTTTACGACATAGTGGTTTTTGAATCGGTTGAGGACCAGGTCGTAGTTAGCTTCCTCTTACCCCGTCAATTTGAATGATTCGTAGATAACCTCGGCTTGCTGCCCCATTAAATAGACCAGGGCGTTGACTTGTTCTTTTCCAGTACCTTTGCTCGAAACGTTTTGTCCATGTCACCCAGTCGCCAGGATTTGTGAGTGACTCCGGCGGGTTAATGTGGAAAGTGGCAGACGTCTGAATGGGAGGGGTCCCAGCAGGAGTAGTGGCCATTGCTGAACGGAAAACTGGATCACTGGATTGGGATCCCGCTGACGAGACGTAGTTGTACCATGTTTTGTTGGTTACCGAGGGTTAGAGCAAAGAACTAGAGATTAGGTTTAAGAAGTTAAAATAGTCTATTAACACGTCGTATTTACATTGCGTTCATAGGGGAGCATGTGAGAAAAAAACTGATCGGATACACATTTACGGAAGCTTATATATTCAGAAAAAAACTATAGTTATCAGGTTACGAACTGATAACGATTTAAAAATATTAAAATGACTTTTTATCTACAGAATTATACGTTAAATAACGCTTAAACTCAATTTATCATTCGATTTTCATTACAATCTCACCTACTATAGTTTCGATTTCTTTTTCAGAAGGTAAGAAAGTTACTGTTGGTCACTCATAACATAAATTTTTAAAGGAAATTTATGGAAAATTTTTTGGAGGTGGGCCTAATTTTGAATGGAGGGATCTCTACTTTTCTCCCCAAAAATGGCCGAACGAGGATTCACTGCTTAAGACCAATCACAAAAAAGGGATTGTTGATTGAGAAACTCACATTCCTTTCCAAACATCCAAGAATTCCGTTGAATGATTGGTTACCCTTGATCGGACACGAGCTCCCCTGAACCAAGGTATACCTATAGACAAGAAATTTCAATCAATTTAGTTGACCAAAGGATTAATTTTAATTAACTGCATTAATATCAACTTTGGCTTTTTTAAGCAAACTACGAAGTATAACCCGTACAAAAAAATTCTCTAAAATTTCTAAAGAACAAAAATTAGAGTTTTGTATACAAACCGACAGTAATTTGGGTCATTTTTCTATTAAGTATTCAAAGATAAACCTATAGAAAAAACAAAACTTTTTTTAGTAAAAACAGTATATTTTACAGAAAAAACTAAACAAATTTGCAAAAGAAACCTGTTAACTTCTTTACAGTTTACTTAAAATTGATGACTTAGGCCTTCGGTGGTGCCTTGGGTAATAGCCTAGCTGATTATTATTATTATCAATAAATAATTAAAAAATATTGGTCAATTTACCAATTTCCATTTAATTTAAAAGACCATTACAATTGTTTCTTGTTTGATTGATAAAGTTTCTGTTACGTTTCTAAAATAGCATTTGTGTAAATTTAGAGTGCATATCCTAAATAAAAGTAAATTAAATACATTGTCAACATTAGTTCTGTTGATCTTGAAATAAAATGTTGTGCGATTATAATTTTTGTGGGCTTCAATATTTCTAAAATGGACTATTAAAATTCGATGTAAAAACTTTTGCTTTTCTATATATTTCGGTTTCTATAAAAATTTTAGGTGTATATTTATTATATTATATTTATATATATTGTATATTATATATTTATCCAACTAACCATTTAATTGGTCGAAATTAAGAGGAATAGGTATAGTAACTTATTTATAATGCATTATTTCCTGATTTTATAAGAAATCACTATCTGGTGTATTTCACATTGCACAATTTCCTACGAATCGTATTTGTAAACAATAAGCATGCACCTAGAAAGCTACTTGCTTCTGGTAAGACTGACAGAATCAGGGCAAATTAACATTGGCATAGCCAGAATTTTAGTTAGAAGGGGCTCATATTTCAGTACAGCTGTTCATACAACCAAAAGGTTTGGGAGAGGTGCCCCTATCCCAGCCGACTACGACTCTGACCAAAATCACGCGCTTTACAGAATAATATGATTTATAGATTTAGAATATAAAATAAGAATGACTAACGCAATTGATTTTAAAATATTTTAATGTTAACAACAATGAGTTCTTAAATATGGATATCCTAAAAAACCAATTCAAAGGATTAACCCCAACTTACGAAACATTGAAACTTTTCGTTGCGTAGTGCAAGAAATCCGCCAATTCTCCTTCAATGGAAGCTATTCCACCGTCCACAGCTTTTTTCACTCTTAAGGTTGGAATCTATATTAATATATTTTTAAAATTAACAAAATTAATTTCAGGGTAAAACGATGAAATAATTGAAACATCGTACGTCAGTTTTCGGAACCGAAACAATAAGTGTATTCATTCTGGCCACCAAGAGACATTTTTGATGGAAATAATTTTATGAGCTTCTTACCGATCTTTATGGCGGTGTCTTAACCGAACTTTAGTTTGGCTCTTCTCATTTTAAGATGAAAGAATACCAGTTTGTAAGGTTTATTGATTTCCATAATAAAATAAATATGTCGACGCGTAGTGTATTTACACGCATACGTTATTGCTCTGTTTCCCGTTTTATGTAAATAGACGCACTACGTAATGAGAAAGAGCTTTTATCATTGTAGAATATTTCCTCAAATCAATTACTAATCACTTTTTAGAATTGATTTTTTTTATTAATATTGACGTTTATAAATGAGCGAAAGTTATTTTCTCTGAAAACATCAAATGAAAGATTTTCGCCAAATCTATCTTTGCCAAATATCGTTTTTAATTCATTTGAAAGAAACTTCTAAAACATGTTTCCACTGAAATCTGCAACAAATTCTATATAGTTCAACTATATCAGCACTCGAATAACTGGATAAAATAACACATGGATATGAGTGATTTAACCATCATAATTTATAATTTATTTGTCCCATTTTTTAAATCTGATTTTATAATATTATAATAATCATAGAAGATAAAATACCTCTGTTTAACACACTTTTTACGTCGATTATATAGTTTTTGATTAAAGAGTCTCAACGATGTAATAATATCTTATAGTTGTCTGTTTTGGCTTACGAATCACAGCAGGTGCTTATCGGTTCTAAAATGTTTTTAAAGGCTTAGGTTGTATGAATTGACGTTTCAAAAAACGTTTAAATTTAACACAAAAAAGGAAAACCAAATAAAAGTCGTTAAAGCTATAAATGTCTTGAAACAACGAAACAAAAATTGCCAAACTGTTTCTCTTCCCAATACATTTTTAGGGAGTAAGGACTATGGGAACAACCATCTACCCTTGATCTCCGAAAAAAGTTTCTACTTTTAGTGTCTAAATTATTTAACTTTCAATCATTGTTACCTATACAAAATTACTATACCCAATTGCAAATCTAATAAGTCGGCAGAGGCGTAATATTATTTCCACATCAGCCAAATTTATGGGCCCCCAAGGGCCCCAATGGGAATCGCTACAGATAAATTGAGGTATCATTTAAATATGTGGTCTCACTGGTCGATGAGATATCGAGGGTCCTTAACAGTGGTTGCCGAGAAATCAAGTGCCCAAAATTATGGGCCTCCCAAATGTTCAAACGGATATCACCCCTCTGAAAGTTTTCCATGGCACATAAATGGACGTATCGTTCATAATTTTCGCCTCAGGGTACGCTGAAAAATCAAGGGCCCAAAGTTATGGGCCCCTGTCATTATGTTTTACTCAAAACGGTTTTTTTGAGGTACCTGGTTTTAGAAATAAGGTAGCGAAACGTGAACGCGCTAGCTGAGTAATTGACATTTTTGAATTAAAATTCATTTTTTGAGATACCTGGTTTGGGACCTATACCACCGCAAGTCACACGCGGGCTATATGATTTATGCTACGGATAAGAGTACCGAAATTTGTATATTGTATTCTAAGGCTTCTTACGAATTTGAAGTGAAATACCAAATAAAACATGGTCCTAAAAAGCCTAAAAAACATCGAAATCAACGCAAATGTGAAATATTTAATCTTCCTCAACCCCAACTGTTTTCATAAACGAATCGGTTGTTTTTAAGCGACAAAGTGATAAACAGATCATTAAGAGATGGTTCCGAAGTATGCACCACCAGATTTTGAACTTACTAACTTTAAGCTGGAAAGATTGACTAATTAAAAAAAATTTCAAGTTAATGATAAATCGGCTTAAATCAGCTAAACCGTAGTAGTGAGTGATACGCAAAAACCAAGGACACATAATTAAATTTCCATATTTTTAAAATAAATACAAAAAATATTTACAATAACTGTTCAAAATGACCACCTTGGGGTCTAATACACAAAAACAACGTCGTAAAAATGAATAAGTTGACCAATTAACCCATCTTTTAAACACTCTTCACTAACTAACTTCACTCCTTCGACTATCGCTAAAATTCGACCCAAAACTCAAACCAATTTCACACAGAACGCCGGAATCTACACCAGGCAGAAAGTAGTGAGATAAATTAGGTGGAAGGGGAAACGTTTCTCAACTTCCAAAAACAGTCCAAGGATAACCTGTCAAAAGTCACAAAACAGTTCACGGAGGTGGCGCAAAAAATTAGTCAGATGCAAAGCCTCCGCGAACAATGGGCAGTTTCGAAACAACCCGTGGATTTTTTTAGGAAAATCGGCCGACTAGTGGCTATCGCCAGCCAGACGTAAACGGGCCCTCTTGCGGGTACTGCGTACGAGGAGGTCACGTGATGAGAGACATCGGCAGCGACAATACGGGGGTCACTACTAAAGTCCTCCACCCCAAAACCACCCTAACGAGCGCCAACAACAGAACGGGGGTTCCAGCTGTACAGAATCCCCGCGAACGAGCGTCAGCGATCCAACAGGCTGCCTCTTTCCCAGAAATCCCTTTAAAGGGATGCTGAAGACGATAAATAACTTTAAATATTTTATTCGTTAAAATACTTTAAATCCATTTAAAAAAAATAAAAACGTTGAGAAATTCGGGCCTAACGCGTCGACCCAAAAAGTTCTCGGAAATTTGTGTTTTCCGCGGCTGTACGAGCGTCGAATGAGAAGCCATTTTCAACTTTTATAACACCAACCAATGAGAGAACGAATTTAGGCGCACGCTCAGAGCCACTGCATTTTGCGATTTTTAGCTTTATGTTTGTTATCACACTTTTCTTCAGAAATAAATTCGGATAACTCATTTAGATAAACGTTTTGATCGGTTATTCTACTGTAGAAATATTTTTTTTTCATCTGTTCTTTAGGCCAGCGGTCAGCGCACGGGATTTTATAAGGTAAACAATCATTTTCACTATGATTTCCAATATATAAGGCCAATGATTAATGTGTGGTTTTGGTTTTCAGGCTAGCAGGAGTCGGCTTTTAGGTCTGTTTATAGATTTGAACCTCCATAGAAGCGTTTTGATTGCCACTTGACATTTGACAGTAAACGGCGAGCAGTGTAGTGTGTGCTGTAGGACTGTGCGATAATACGTTTGACAATTGTCGTGGGTTAAACATCTCATTTCATTCATTTCCTAAAGATCAACAAATAAGGGTGGTATGGCTTATAGCTCTAGGAAAATCAAATGATTTTCAATCCCCCAATATATAAGGCCAAGACTTATTTTGGTTTATGAAACTTAGTTAAATTTAGAAAGGGTCCTGACAGAAATTATGGCTGAAGAATTGGGGAATTTAGGGGCCGTTCCGTATAACTTTGAGCCTCTATACTTGTTGACCACCCCAAGATTTTGCAAATGAAGATGATAGTGAAGATGAAAATGAACAGCCAGTAGTAGTGGGAAAACAGGAACGTATTGGAAATACCAATTGGTCAAAATGAATTCTTAATATTTTACACGAATCATTATACCAATGTAAGCATAAAAAACGTTTTTTGGTGAACTTGCGGTAATAGCCAATGCCTACAGCGACGGAGAGTGTTTGTTGTCGAGAGGTAGGAAGATAAGTGCGAGAAAACCTTAGTTTACGCTGCTGTCTCGATTGGAGAAAATTTTAAATTAACTTTTTTAGAAATTGATGTTCTCGAGCCAGCGTACATCCATTACGTACAGGAAATGGATGATAGGAATGAACAAGAAATACATGAGTAAGATACTATTTGGTTTTAACAAAAGTTTAGAATAAACCTTATTTCACCAATGTTTTAAATTACAATAATTAAAGTAATAAATTCAGGAGAATGGATTAAAATATATAAGCAAGTTTTTAAAAAACCTGAAAACGTGCATTGCCCTAATGTAAAATTTTCGTAAGGAATGCATACATTTAATATTTTTTAATTGATTATAAAATTGTGCACATCCGCAAGCTGTAAATTGGTTAAAGAACGTTTCTAGAAAATTTGCGGTTGGACACTTCTCCCCGAAAAGGGTTTATAATAGATTTCTTGTTTAAGTTTTACAGTCTATTTTCACTTGTGATAATTTCTAATAAAGCCCTATTTACAGAAAAAATAGATATATTACATATAGGCAATTTGTTTATATTACATTCCGTAGAATGGGATGGACAAATCGAGCACCAATTCCTAGCTGTGCAGTCTCAAAAATACGAGACCAATTTCCATTAGAGGAATTTACTGGATTTAAGTATCCAAGGCAATGAAATAAATTTCAGAATCTTTTTATTGAAAACGAGTCTTTTTTGGCCACAACATCACTTTTACTGACATCAGCTGAATGCTTAGCTGCTAGAGTGTCGGCTTACATGGTGGGGCCATAAGCTGTTGAGCACTAGTAGCTTGTACTGCATTTTTGTATGCCATATCCAAAAGCTTATTAACATATTCCATCAATTTGCAATTGTTTCATAATAATATTTAAATTTCAAAATAAATTTTTCTTATCTTACGAAATGTGTTGGGAACGAGAATTCTTCTAAATGTTGGGTGGCCGTGTTTAGCTTTGGGATAAGCGAGAAAGTATTCCTCCTTCTGCGTTGATTGCTGGATCTTTATTGCCATTTTCATTGAAATGCAGTACTGCTAAATATGTTATTTTTCCAGGATAAATGTTTTAATTAATTTAATATTTGGGTTTCATACCTTGACATGATGGAATCTCGGTGAAAATGTACTCTCTTGGTTAAAAATGAATTCGTCACTGAATGGAATATTTCAAGCGTGTACGTTTGATATTTTTCAGACAGTTGTGATATAGCTGCTAGCGTATAACGTGAACTCGATAGCTGCTTGGCATACAATATGGTTCCAGTGAATAAAGATGTATAAAAACTTTACATTTTAAAAGTTACGTACTGATTCAAAGTCTTACCTCTTTGTAACCAGAGTCGATCGTAATCTACTGGTATGGGGTCTTGAAGACATTTAGGAAAGGATTGGTTGTGTTTCCATCGCAGTAGCGGCGCCAGGACTTTTGGGGATGTAGGCCAACCATTTGGAACCCCCCTCCCCCCCACCACAATTTTTTCAAATCCGTCCACGTGCATTATTTAATTTTTTTTAAGAAAGTGGTGAAATTTTTGGGTAAAATGGGTATGCGACGAAAAAATTAGAACTAATAACACTTAGCAAATGAGTGGTTATTAACTTATTTCTACGACTGAATTCAGTTCTATCAATTTACATTTATTTCTTCGGTACTTCGCATGTACATACCTTACATCAGAACTTGTCACTTTACGAAAATGAATAAACAAAGGTACACTAAGTAAAGTAAGTTTAAGAACCATTTATTTGTAAAGATGAAATGAAAGATACAATTTGGATAAAGAAGCGGTCGCCTAAAATTAAAACTAAAAAATAAACTGCTGTCAAAGAAACGTTACTCGTGCCTTAGAAAGGAATAAAAACAGCAGTGTCGTTAAGCGAATCACTCGCATTGAATATTGAAAAATTAATAAATAAATAAATTATTTCGCAAATAAATTACTGGTCCTTCGTGAACATTACAGATGTAACTCAAAAGGGAGGTCCATTTTATAATTCGATCATTGGGTGTATGTGACGAACCAGCAACCCAATAAACGTGGTTTACGATAGACTGCACCCAGTGTAGAAGTAACACCATCCCTTTTGCGTTGCCCACAGCTAATAGTTTTTTCTTTATATCTAAAAAGAAACCATTTTCTTAGTCAATTTTTAAAAAAATAGTTTAAAATTAAGTTAGTTTTAGCTAGGAGCAACAAACACAAGGATAACGCAGCTAGCCTTTAAACACGCTAACGCAGTGTTGTGTACAAATTTCATAGGACGAATCTTTACGTTGAACGTTTTTCGGAAAGGGGGAAGACAATTTACAAATTTTCCCCTTGCGACGGCAGCAGGCGCTAAAGCGTCTAACCAATGAAAACTGTACACAAGAAAATGCACGACTTTTGACGGGTTGCGTTCTCCTTGTGTGGGGTGCTCTGTTTGTTGCTCCTAGGTTTTAGTAACATGCCAGTTGTCGAATTCGTGAGTTTTATTTGGGTGGTTTTTCTTCAAATACGCAATAATTCCAAGATGTCGATCAGAAACCATTTTATTTATTTTGATACCATTGTCTTCG
The DNA here is from genome assembly GCF_980474605.1 of Leiobunum rupestre. Classification (NCBI taxonomy): domain Eukaryota; kingdom Metazoa; phylum Arthropoda; class Arachnida; order Opiliones; family Sclerosomatidae; genus Leiobunum; species Leiobunum rupestre. Next base: position 56,071,667 of record NC_143384.1, on the reverse strand, counting down.
AAAATTTCAAACATCTAGCAAGGCCGTGAAGTTCCATTTGGTTTGAGCTATTTACCTCTGTCGACTATTTTAAATTTAGGAAAAATTTATGTCGGAATCGTACCTGACACCACGCTCAAAGGCTAGATTTAAGATTGCTCTTAGTGTCAAGTAACATGAAACATTGCACTTTTTATTACCTAAACAAGCTCGAAATGTAAAAATTTTACAGTTTTCGCATTCATGGCAGCGTACCAACCGTACTTAGAAGAGAACCCTGGTGAGTCCGCCCTGCCATCTGTAGATCCTACCAATTCCTCATCTTCTTTGGCAGCGGATAAAAGAGTCGCTTGCTCTATCTTCCACAACTAAAAAGGTATTTAAATTATAAACGATATTATGGAAAATTCACTAGTAATAGAAATACATCCGTTCAGAAAAACAGCGGAGCTTGAAATGCTTAAACATTGTCAATGTTTTTGTCGGAAGTAACCCATTGAAAAACATCGACGCTGCAAGCAAATAATTTCCCCTTGAGATGAATCCAAACATTGGCTGGCTCCTTCACTTGAAAGTATGGCCATCCAAATGATTGTTTACCTTATAAAATCCCGTGCGTTAACGAATAGATGTAAAAAAAATATTTCTACACTAGAATAACCGATCAAACCTTTCCATAAATTAGGTATCCGAATTTATTTATGAAGAAAAGTGTCATAACCAACATTAGTCTTAAAATCGCAAAATGCAGTGGCTCTGAGCGTGCGCCTAAATTAGCTCTGTCATTGGTTGGTGTTATAAAAGTTGAAAGAGGCTTCTCATTGGACGCTCGTACAGCCGCGGAATACACAAATTTCCGAGAACTTTTGGGGTCGACGCGTTAGGCCCTAATTTCTCATAGTTTTTATTTTTTTTAAATGGATTTAAAGTATTTTAACGATTGAAATATTTAAATAGGCTTAATTATAGATGGAGAATTGAATAAGAGTATGTTATTTATCGTCTTCAGCATTCCTTTAAGGACGTCGGAAAACTCTCAAGCGGGGACCGATCTTCAACACTCTAGACTCTGACTGAAGGCTTCCAGAGCTAACCTCCACTCACCCAATCCCAATTTTTCTTGTATGTATCGTAAAACTGGGGACTCTGAAATCTTTAATAGATACGGGTGCAGATAGAAGTTTACATTTACAAAAAATGTCTGAAGAAATCTTAAAATCCTAGGGAGCTCTAAGTAGCCTATAGGGGTTTGAACGTTTGGAAATGTTATCTTAAGAACTCTTTGGAAAGATAAAGGTTAGTTTGAAGAGAAACTACATTGAATTATATTGGGAAAATATTTCTTAATATTTCTGAAGAAAATCAAATGAAAATTTTGAGATAACTTTTATGGAAATATTGGGAAAATCGGTCTGTAGAAAGCGTAACCAAAATAAAGGAATTTTAGAGAAAAATTTGGTTTAAGTTGGAATAGAAGTCTTAAGAACTCTTAGAATAAATAAAGGCAAGTATTTTAAGAATTTAAGGTTGATTATATTAATATTTTTCGAAAGACAAGGGCCCAATATTAAACGTTTTGAGACACAAGAAAAAAATAACCGACGCAAATATAACCAGATATTGGTATTTAAATAATAAAACATTTTATTGGGTTAAATATTAAATAACCATTATAAAATTAACAAAAAACATTTGATATAAAAATCATTACCAGTTGATTTCAGTTTTAGCATTTAAAATTAAATCTTAAATTAACGAAATAGATAGTCAATTATTTTAACGTTCCGCAAAAAAACTCCAAAATTATAAGCGTTATTCAGTGTCATTAATTTATGTCTTAAATTATTTGGGAAATGTTTAGATAATTTTATGGTTTTCTTTAGAATATATGTATTTAGAAAAACCAATTCTTAAGAATTTATTTACAACATTCCTAAAGAAATCCCATATATTACCGTTAAAAAATTTCTTAAGATTTCTTGAGACATTTTTTATAAGGGTAATTACTGATAAATTATTGATTAAATGTGTTCTTACTAAAGAAATAGAAGATTGGGAAGGAATTCCCTTGATTTCATTTGATAACAGAGGCAGTATTCCGCAAGAGAAAATAACGCTAGACGTCCAGTATTTTCAAGAGCGACAGCCAGTGCTTATCAGTTTCGTCGTGGTACTGGACACAATATTCCCTCTCGTGTTAGGAGTGGATTGGTACATCAAAAGCCATGTCTTCCTATTTTACAGCTGGTTTCAACTGAAAGTTTTATTCCGTCTCAGGAGCAGTCGAATAGTAAAACGATACCGAAGACTCTTTACGATAACCCAAACGACTGTTCATCGACATACCCTTTCAGCTACAGCGAAGAATAACCAAAGGATTCCCCACCCTTACGAAATCACGATACTAACTCGTAACTAATTGTTTCCTCGGCAGGATTAACAAGCCCTGCTTAGAGTGGAGCATGGTAGACTGGAAGGAGGAAGCGAGCTTACGGAAGGTGATAATGTTCGGATAGAGAGAAGGATGAATGGCAAACCCGGGGCAGAATTAGTCACCCCAAATTGCCTTGTCAAAAATTCCGACGGGTTTCATTCCGATTCTACTTGTCAACTTAATGCCCTTTGACATCCAGATTCGAGCCAGCGAACGGATTGGAGAAGTTAGCGTGAAGGAAAGAGAAGGATGGAGTGCCTGATCGACGTCGAATCGCTTAAAATTAATGACACAGTAACTTTAGGATTTCACTTCGGAAAAAATGCCTCCGGGCTGAATTTTTGCATACACCTTTATTTAGTGTCTATAAACGTAGTGTCAAAAGTCCCCATCATTGGGGTGTATGGATTTTGTTTTGGCGGGAAAATGCCCGGCAAAAATGGTTTTTCACCAATATTTTCGTAATTATTGCTTTTACAGCTATACTGTCAATTACAAAATTAATGCTGAGCACGTTTTTGACAAGAATGGTCTTATTTGAATTTAGCGTCTGAGCAGTCGTTTCTGCGCAATCGCAGTGCCAATGTTTTTAGTACGGCTTCCATGTTTTTTTTTGTGGAAAAAAATATGCCATACCCAAAAATTTCACAATCGAAAGAGGTTATGGTCTTATAGAACCTCCGCAAAGTCCTTAAGTCTGCAGTGCCAACTTTCACCGCCATCTTGGAAAATGGCCGCTTTTTTATATTCGCTTATAATTCCAATATTATTTACCCAAACTCAACATATGAGGTGTCATTCTTCTTCAAATTGTCTTATTCTTCTTTATAACTTCTAAAAGGTCGATTTTATCAAAAGGTCAAGAGCTAAATAAGTTAAAATATCTTTAAATTATAACGAAAAACGGTATATTTCGTACATATTTCTTATTAATTAAAACCTCTAATAATATTTCAAAGTAGCCCTGTTGCTCTGGAGAAGGTCTTAGTTTAATTGGATTAAATTGATTGAGTATTTATTTTAATATTAAATAATAACTGATACCCCACCTTTCGATTTCTAATAAAAAAAACGTCCTTGGTTTAACGCCAATTTCGAATGAAAAATGTTCTGAGGCTAATTCTAAGTCAAAATGTTGCGCTTTGTTCGAAAGAAACTGTTTCAAGACTGCCCGATTTGACATTCAACCACCAGGGGGCATTCTAGGTCGTTACGACCACAGCACATGCAGTTTCAAAGCGAACGGTACGAAAGATATTTTTGAAAACCAATTTTATGAAAATAAAGTAAATATCAAATATTAATTAATTAAAACATTAATAAATACATGTAGAAAGATTAAAAAAACGACCACTCTTGCATAGTAAAATTTAAAAATGTTTTATTAAAAGACACGACTAGTTTCACTGCCGTTCGGTAGCATCATCAGATGCAAATCGCACCTGATGATACGACCGAACGGCAGTGAAACTAGTCGTGTCTTTTAATAAAACATTTTTAAATTTTACTATGCAAGAGGGTTCAACGTGAACTTTAATTGAAGTGACTCTGCGAAGTAATTTTTAATTTCGGTCATTTCTCTCGATACTAGCTTCTATCAAGTTATCCAATCCCCGCGTAACTATCACAATATCTCCATTTTTAAGTGATTTGTCACAGAAAAATAATTATCGTCGTCTGTGTTCTCCATTTTAAATGCCACCGCGCCATTACATGGATAAAAAAGCGACAGCAGTCTGCAGTTCATGACAGTCCGTCCCCGCAAATTCAAACTTACGGAGCAGTGTAAGGAGCACCGTTGCATTTTTAGTCGGCGACTGGAAAAATTCGAAGACGCGTTTTAAATCAAATGTTCAAACCATAGAGATAGAAAATAAATAGAGGGAAGATTACCGCGTTAAGGCACCCCTGTTTTTGACCGGTAAAATTCATCCCCCCCCCACGCATGCATGAAAGCGGAGATGGGCAGAATTTGCAACGCCATCTATCCTTCCTTTGTTTACATCAAATGACAGTTGATTTTCAAAAAGGCATAATGTGGCAGGTGCGGCTTTCGCGATTCCTGCCCTGAAAGCCGGTGCGACTTCGTACCTAGATTCTGGGCACCCCATCAATAGGATTGAGTTGTTCGCTATTCAAATGGCTCTTTCCTACGCGTCGTCTCATCTCCACGGGCCGCTAGTAATCTGATCAGATTCAAAAAGCGCCCTTACTCAACTTTAATCGCGCTCTCCTGATCCAGTGGTTCAACTAATTCATGCCCTCTGTGACGAGTACTCTAGTTCCATAACTCTGCTGTGGTGTCCGGCACATGTGGGAATACCGGGAAACGAATTGGCGGACAGTCTTGCAGGGGTTACTAACACCCCGCGTCCTGGGTGGATTGACTTCCTCCTTCCCTCTACTCTAGCAGAGTAAAAGAGTGCGTGTGGACGGACTATTACCTCGGCATGGACACGGCACTGGCTCTCTCTCGCGGATCCCTGGCCTCTTCGCGATGTGAAGCTCAATCCTGACTCTCGTGCTATTATGCGCGTTAATCTTACGCGACGGGATGACACCCTGCTAGCGAGGCTAGGTTGCGGCAGACTTCCTACCAAGGCCTTGTTATATCGTTTTCGGTTGAGCCCCACCGCCTGCTGTACCCGGTGTGGCACGCGTGAGCATGCCTCCCATATCCTTTTCGACTGCCCTTCAAATGCCGCTGCTCGGCACCCTCTCAGATGTGCCTTTCATCATAAGGGTCTTCTGGAAACATTTTTTGGCCTACTAACGGGGATCCACGCCGGGTCCCAAGGTGTGATTGAGGCAACTTGTGACATTCTGCGAAAGGCTATTCGTCCATAACTTTAACCCTGCGTACGAACCTGTATTGAATTGACTTTATTATGTTGTACAATTTTATTAATTTGTTTTTTGTTTTTTTTTATTGACATTTCATGTATATTTCGGAAAGTAAAATTGGCGCGCATGATGTTAAGGCTTTTAGATGTATACACCAATTTCCCTTCTACATTATTCTGACCCCCCCCCCATAATGTATTTCATTTCACCGCGCGTCGATGGCGCCACGTAATCTGCCCATCTCATGGCTTCCTACATTGGTGAAAAGGGGGTCGGCACTCGCGGTCAACTTCGCCAGATACAATAGTGCCTCAATTTCTTTTCTATCTCTATGGTTCAAACTGATATTGAGCGAAAACGATGGCTCGTATGGCTTAATTGCATAGGACCTGTTTTGTAGCTCATGAAATATATATTTAATTAAAAAAAATCCAAAAATATCTTTCGTACCGTTCTGTTTGAAACTGCATGGGCTGTGGTCGTAACGACCTAGAATGCCCACTGGTGGTTGAATGTCAAGTCGGGCAGTCTTGAAACAATTTTTTTCGAACAAAGCGCAACATTTTGACTTAGAATTCGCCTCAGAACATTTTTCATTCGAAATTGGCGTTAAACCAAGGACGTTTTTTTTATTAGAAAACGAAGGGTGGGGTATCAGTTATTATTTAATATTAAAATAAATACTTAATCAATTTAATCCAATTAAACTGTGACCTTCTCCAGGGCAACAGGGCGACTTTGAAATATTATTAGAGGTTTTAATTAATAAGAAAAATGTACGAAATATACCGTTTTTCGTTATAATTTAAAGATATTTTAACTTATTTAGCTCTTGACCTTTTGATAAAATCGACCTTTTAGAAGTTATAAAGAAGAATAAGACAATTTGAAGAAGAATGACACCTCATATGTTGAGTTTGGGTAAATAATATTGGAATTATAAGCGAATATAAAATAGCGGCCATTTTCCAAGATAGCGGTGAAAGTTGGCACTGCAGACTTAAGGACTTTGTGGAGGTTCTATAAGACCATAACCTCTTTCGATTGTGAAATTTTTTGGTATGGCATATTTTTTTCCACAAAAAAAACATGGAAGCCGTACTAAAAACATTGGCACTGTGATTGCGCAGAAACGACTGCTCAGACGCTAAATTCAAATAAGACCATTCTTGTCAAAAACGTGCTCAGCATTAATTTTGTAATTGACAGTATAGCTGTAAAAGCAATAATTACGAAAATATTGGTGAAAAACCATTTTTGCCGGGCATTTTCCCGCCAAAACAAAATCCATACACCCCAATGATGGGGACTTTTGACACTACGTTTATAGACACTAAATAAAGGTGTATGCAAAAATTCAGCCCGGGGGCATTTTTTCCGAAGTGAAATCCTAAAGTTACTGTGTCATTAATTTTAAGCGATTCGACGTCGATCAGGCACTCCATCCTTCTCTTTCTTTCACGCTAACTTCTCCAATCCGTTCGCTGGCTCGAATCTGGATGTCAAAGGGCATTAAGTTGACAAGTAGAATCGGAATGAAACCCGTCGGAATTTTTGACAAGGCAATTTGGTCGATTTTTTTCCTTAAGTTACTGGATTAAAGATGAATTATGCTTGATCTTCTCAAAGTAAATACGAGGTTGGCAAATCAGTTTAACTCAGCATCGTATAGAAACAGGAGAGAGCGGCCTCATACGACCTCTGCCACAAAAATTGTCTTCTTAAGCGCGGGAATTATTACAAAAAATCAAAGCCCGTGGTTAAACCCTGTATTTCTCGTCAAGAAACCCGATGGCTCAATTAGATTTTGCGTAGACAACCGCCTAGTGAACAAACTTACTAAAAGAAATGTATATCGTTTCCCAGAAACGGACGACGCGGTTAAAGCTCTCGAAATATTTTACGTCGTTGGACCTGGCGAGCGGCTAATGACAGATAGAGGTCGACACCAAGGACGCGGAGAAATCCGCTTAAGTGACGATGAACCGCTGATATGAATTTCTACGTCTTCCCTTCGCCTTAAGTAATGAACCACCCAACTTCCAAAAACTAATTGTTCACGTCCTTGTACCTCTTAAATGGACCATGGCGTCCACATTTTCCTGAAATGCCGAAAACCGCGGAAGACATTCCAATGAACACCCTTAAGACGATTTCAAACGGCGAATTGGCTCAAATAACTGTTCCAATTCTTAGGGAATTGATTGGAAAGCTGCAAGTGTGCAGAGATACTCGCTGAATTTCAACAACGATGGAGAGCACGAAACGGACCAGTAAAATGGCCTCCGAGGTTACCTGACCTCACATCAATATTCTTGTGGGGTTTCATCAAGGACCATGTCTATGCGACGCCTGTTACGTCAGCGTATCATCGATGCTTTTCAATTGGTCACTTCCGACATGATCCCGCGGGCATTACGCAGAAACGTGTATCGTGGCAAATGGAGCAATTATCGAACCATACCTGTAATTTCGCAACCCTTTCGTTGCTCCGATTAAAAATGTTTTTTCTTAGTTTGATTAAAAAGTACTCGTATATATTTCTCTCACTTGATTGTACTAAATAAATGGTTAGCTTATCCTAAATTGACATGTTATTCCACAAAACAATCAATTTTTCGAAGCTTTTTAAAAGAACTATTTGGCCTCTATGGCGGACTTTTTTTGCTGACCTCATTATCTAAGTTAAAAATTGTTTGTAAGTTTTCAAGTATGCTCTACAACTTTGTCATTGAAAATAGTTCCCTTTCACCTAGCAGGGGAAAAAATAATTAAATAAAAACGTGAAAACGTATTCGAGTTTTCTGCGATTTACAATCTAAAGCGTTCCCAAATAAATGTGCATACCCCGAAAATTTCAAAATTATATCTCAAATAGTTTTGGAGAAAAAAGCCTGGTCGGAGCAAATCAAGCCACCCTGTATAACTTCTAAACCCAAATAATTGTAAAATAAAAGTCAACCAGAGAATTTCGACTGTTGACATCTCCGAAGAAAACAAACTGCTGAAATAAAGGTGACGAGTGCCTTTTACAAGTGGTTTCGGAACTTCCTATTTGGAAGATCCCATCTGTTTATTTGGTTTTTGGATCTCAAATGCGAATCAAAAAACGTTTAAAATAATTAAATACTTTCATTGGAATGACGTTGAAGGAAGGATCAAATTAAATATCAGCTGTTGAAAGGCTCCTCGTCATTTGAAACCTATTTATTATATGTTCGGCCGATGCCTGGGCTGTTATCAAAGATACTGGGTGCTTTCCAAGAAGTGTTTTGCCTTTTAAACCGCTGAGTTGACTTATCTTCAATGATGTGTTTAACAAATTTTTATTACAACGCCTATCTGAATGGTTATCTGAGGTTAAAAATTTACCGAGAAATCAAAATTGATTTTCCGTAATTTGATTATCACTAAATTTTTTAACTTTTATTATAGTTCATGTTTCTCACTCTAAAGTTGCGTTAGCTAGATGGACGCTGAATTGGTAAACTAAAACTTTCATTGGAAAATTTTATTACAATTATTAATTTTTAAATTGAATTCTGTAAAATTAATAAATGCTTGCCTTTCTGATAAATTTATTTCAATAAAATTTTAATAATTGATTACTTGTTCGATTTCCTCTTACAAATAAATTCAATTCGATCACAAAAATCGATTAGATGTCAAATAGATTTTAAGCGCCATTTAAGTTGGTGTTAGGTCAAACACCCTTCCATAAAACAATCTAGATCCGATTTGAATCCACCCTACCAACTACATGTATTGTTTTTCGTTTTTAGAGAATAAAATCAGTGACACACAATCACAGTACAATCGACCTTAGATAAGATAATGTTTTACTATAAGTTCTCTATGAATAAATGCTCTGACTTCAATGAGGAAAAGTTTACTTCACTTTACCAATTTTTATTCCCTTTCTCCTTTTTACTTCAAAACCAGTCCCGTAAGTTTCTTAAGTAAATCCCACATCAAACCTTACAGAATTTGGTCTGTAGAACGGTAGTTGAGAGGTTTTATTAGCTGTAGTGGAAAATTTTTATTTTAAAATAAAATTATTACTTTTAATAAAATTTTTATTACTTTTTAACAACTGTATGCCCAACAATTATTATTAATAAGAATATAGTTTGTCAGATCAGAACCACGCGACTTTTTTCGGGTGTCTATTACCAGATGCTTTGAAAGATTTTATAATTTTTACTAGCATAAAAGGTAGCGTCATATTTGTTTCCTAGGTCATATTTTTAGTTATAAAGCCCATAATAATTTTACACACAACCCGATATGGAGATTTGTAAGTATTTTTTTCACATGGTGCGTTGTCGCCGCCGTTCTGGATACAACTATTCGACCGTTAGGTTTAAATCAATGTCCAATTACAGCGTATTAGAAACCATCGTATTCCTAAAATGAATATTAGGGCGTGGAAGCTAGTCATTTTCTCATTTTTTTAAAAAGGTTATAAAGGAAAATGATATTTTTAGTTAGACCATGACCTCTAGAATTCGGTTTTTCATCGAAGTGCCAAACGGAGTCCGACTGACGACGTTTAAATCAATTGGTCTTAGAACCCTCGTGGCTCCACTAATCCAACAGCCCCAGAGTAAAACTTGCTCAAGGTCAAGTGGGATGTTGTCCACCCTTGGATGAATAGTAAAAGCTAACGTTTACTGAATATTTCACTTTCGGTTTTCCACGTCCACCAAACTTTGTGATTGCTTTCAGCGCCATCTGTCGACTTTCCGCGTTTTGGTGGGACAAGCTTTTTAAGCAGGGCGCACGTGTTTCTCCACGTGGTGGATTATTACCCTATGTTATTATCTCTTATATATAAATTATTATTGTTTGGAGTTTTTAAGGAAGTACCGCATATTACACTCGTAGTTGGGCCAACAACTAATCACGTTGGTCCTACCAGCCTTCGACTTTGAAATGAAAAAAAAATTCTAACGTAAGACTTAATTATCGTGGGGTGATCGAATCGGCGCAGCTTCCTCCAGCGCTTGTCTCTGATTATGACCTCGTCTAAGGTTCGTCGTTCCGACAACACTCGTAGTTGGTCCAACTACGAGTCGTAAAGGGGCTGTTTTTTCATTAATTAAATTCTAAAGAAATAAAGTGTTTCCACTTATTTGGCACTTTGAAAATCCCGGACTTTTCCAGATTTTTCCTGGTCGTCTATCATTATTTTCCCGGACAATTTACTCACTTATATAAATAAGAAAATAAAAACATATGATAAAAATTTCGTATATTTTTGTTTAAACTGTCAACCTTTTGAAATGGTTTCATCATGGTAGTAATATTAATACCAACTACTAAAACTAGATTTCCTGATTAGTGTTAAAAAAATCCTGACTTTTGAAACCAATTTGTAACTCCCTGACTTCCAGTAATTCCAGGTACCAATTCAATCATCGCGTCAAACAATGTATATTCTAGAAGTATTTAAAGTCTATTTTAACGTTAGGAAATTGCCCTTTTCTTTATTTCGTTATTGTTAACGCAAAAACCAGTCCATTACAAAAGAAGTGTAAAATTAAAATATAATGCGATAAGTTTCTGTGAAAATGACTTCTGTGAATTTATGATTGAGAGTTGGAAAGTCAGCGTTATTTGAAGATGGGCCATCGCTCCCAAAACAAATAAGCCCAACTTAAGCCTGGTTCACACGGGCAGTGTTTTCCTGGTTTTATATATTTTCTAGTTTTACCGCCTTTTCCCGTGGTTCTGGCGCACAGGAACACGACTGTACACACGGACAAAATTTGCCGGATTTTATCACAGCCGGGGAACGGGAAAACGGATAACCTTTTTTTGAGGGGCGTTGGGCTCGACCAATCAGCGAGCGTTATGCCGTCACGTGGTAGACGCAAAAATTCGTAAGCCTACTCTTAAAGACTTTCAAAATCGCTCCTTATATCACGTGACAGCGAAACGCTCGCTGATTAGTCGAACTCAAAGAGCTTTAAAAACCGGTAAAATAAAGTAGAGATATTTCAACATTTTTTTCTCGGTTTTCTCGTTTACCGGCAGCGCTGACGGCGGAAAAAACCGTTAAATTTTGTCCGTTTGTACAGTCGTTTTCTCGTGCGCCAGAACAACGAGAAAAGGTGGTAAAACGAGAAAATAGAGAAAATCAGGAAAACACTGCCCGTGTGAACCAGCCTTTAGGCAGAATGACTCGCTTCCGACTAGAAAACATGCAGTCGGGCTGTGTTGACATTGCGACTAGTTGGCCTACTCCGACTGGAATAAGTCGGCCAGTTACGTCGGAAAAACCCCACGATTAAACTCACAATTAAAACTGATCGAAAACGATAAGAATTTGACGAGAAAATCAATAACTTTATTTACTATTTGGTTGAAATCAAAAAAAGGACTAAAATTTAAGTTTCCTAGGCTCTCCCGCTCGGGTAGAATTGAAGTTTTTTTTCCTTCTACGAAGCAGAGAACTGGGCGAGAGAAGCGAAAAGCGAGAGTGACAGAGCTTCAGGGTGAAATATTTAGGGGAGAGCTTTATTTTTATTTACTCGCGAAGACTCTTGGACTGAAACAAGAGCTTTTTACCTTATCCTATTTAATGCTGTTTTTTAATGAAAACGACCAAGTTTTTAGAATAATATAAAACATTTATTTGCGGTTGACCATTTGGGTCCGTCCAAGAGAAGTGTTTCTTCAAATCTGCCCCTCAATGCCTTCGTTAACACCGAGGAAAAGTTCTCTTAACACAGGAGAGAAGGAGGGTGGAAACGAGCCCCACACTGGTGCACGTGTCCCCGACACAGGAAATCGCCACGGGCTTTCCGAGAAAGCGTTGAAGGGCAATTTCCCAACATACATTGAATAAAAGAAAAAAAACCGTTGAAATGCTTTTACAAGAATTCTTACAAAAGTTGGGAAATATTTTTTGGTTTAATTATTTTTTTGTACTTTCTTAAATTTAGCAACAGTTACTTTAGGAACTAAGTTAGTTATTAAATTTAAAGTTATTTTAATATTTTAAGTTCAAGTTTTTAAAAATAGGAGAGCACTTTTTATATTTTTAACACAGGGAGAGGCAACAAACACACTAATCTCGAAAAAACCCCAAAAAAAAGGGTGGGGGGTGGGATAAGCCCAAACTAATGTTGGAATGTATGGAAAGTTTTTTTGGTGGCCGCTTCTTTCGTTAACCACCAAAATATACAGCTTATTCTCGACAAGATATCAGTAAAAAAGGGGGGAATGATTATTACAACATACAGAGGGGAAATAAAATTTATAAAAGATTAAAATTAGGCACAAATTGATCTATGTTTTAACACGGCCGACTCATTTTTGACGACGACGACGGCTCGACTAATTTTTGCTACTGGGGCTGGTCCAGTGGGTTGTCGACCACCTTCCCACCTGGTCGTCCCAAAATATTTTATTCATTTTTTTGTTAATAATTTACCGTAAGCGTGGCTGTTCGTTATATTCAGGTTGCCTATCAATCAGTGATCGTGTTTCATATAAATATTAAACAATATATGAAAATAGATTTTGTATTTTAAAATAAATAAAAAAATAGCTTATGGAAGGGCTGGCAAGTTGTCTAAATTATAGTTATTAATTATAAAGTTAAACGAACCCACAATAAAAATAGATAAGTTTTCTGGTTTAACATTCAACATTTCAGGTGGCAAGCCGCAGTTATTGAAGACATTCGAAATATTAAAGTTTCTAAAATAGTGGATCTTATAGAAAGAAATTCGTCAATTGCTGTTCTAATACTTGATTGAGGGTATGAATCAAAATTGTCTAGAACCACGCATTCCATATCGTCAAAGTTATGATGACCTGCTTTACAGAAAGTTGAATTGAGATTTGCAGTATGGTTGATATGTAAAATATAGAATATCTTTGTGAATACTGTTATGACTAGGTTTCCACTCGGATAGCGAATATGAAATAAGGGGCTATTCCTTGTTGCATTACGATTAGCTTCACTCAAAAAACAATAGACATCAAAATAAATTCCAACGGCTTATCCGCTTCGCAAGGTTTTTGAAGTTGGGGGTAGGAAATAAGGGTTGCCATGGCAAATCAAACGGGTAGTGAAACGTCCCCTTTTGGGAAATTTTATGTCTCATATAGGTCTACATTATTATTGCCGACTTTGAACAAAATCGGCAATAAACACCTCTTTGTCAGTAAAACATTTGCTACTTAAGTAGCAATATTATACACTTAAAAAACCAGCTATGGACTGCATTGCAAAGAATGATAAACAGGTTAATAGGGATAATTGTTAATTATTGAATTTAAGCTTCCACTTCGCACAAAATAATTACCACATAGCGTATTTTGAACGTTTTCGTTCGTCGGATTTTTCTACAACGTAAATACCAAATTTAGTTAGTTATTTTTTCAATTCTTAGAACAAAAATAATTGTCAAATTAAAGTCTACTCGAAAATAATGACTCTTGACGTCTCCGAAATAAATCAATATCCCGAAATTTGACTATAACCTTTTGGTTTCATTGCCCTCAAAGGTTAGAGGGATGAATAATTGATGTACTTTCATCCGAATGCCGTTGAAGGAAAGATCAAATTTCATATCAGCTGTTGAAAGGCTCCTCGTCATTTAAAACCTATTTGCGAAAATTGTTATGATTTGGCCGATGTCTGCGCTGTTATCAAAGACGCTGGGTGCTCTCCAAGATCTAATTTCCCTCTTAAAGAGCCGAGTAGACGCATCACCCAGGATGTGTTGCGACACAGTTTTCTTTCAACGCCCCTCTGAAACGGTATCTGAGGTCAAAAATATATCGAGCAATCAAAATTGTTATTATTACATTTGATAACCACAGTAAATATAAGGCCGTGCACATGTTGCTCACTGTCTTTTGTTGGGTAATCTAGATTGACGCTGCAATGGTAAGCTACAACTTTCGTTGAAAATTTGTTTCATTAGGAAACTTGAAATCTAAATAAAGAATAAATGCTCGTTTTTCCGATCAATTTATTTAATATTATTAAGATTTTATTAACATTTACTAGATAAACTAAAATCCATTAATTTAAAATAGTGCTTTCAAATGGAAACTCATGACGTTACCAATGTAATTAGCCTATTGATAAAAAAACGGTTACTGTCATGGCGGCCACTATTAACACTACAGCTGTGACGTTACAAGTTTTCAAAATCGTATCAGACGAAAGCCCTCAATAAGCTTTTACGGGTTTGCAATTTAAATTTTTGTTACGTCAAAGAAAACCTCCTAAGAAATATTTGGGACCTGTCTTAATCCACCATAAGGGCTAACGTTTTTTCGTGAAATCTTCAACAACTTAAAACTAATTTATCACATTTAGTATGAATGTCACGCATAGTTCTCGGAATTGTTTATTCATTATCCACAAATTTTCCGATTTATTTAAAAAACGTTGATATAAAAGAATATCATTTTAACTTATTGAATTGTTTTTTTTACGCAACCAAGCATTTATTTTAATGAAAGTAGCATTTATTTAAATAATTGTTTGTTTAATTTAAAAAATATACTTATTCACTCTCGATTATTTAAACATTTTACAATGTTTATTCAACTATTGGTTATTTAAATAAATATTTAAATATCGCCGAGCTTATTTTATTCGTGGATAAAAATTAATCGAAATCCGAGCACTAGTGACGCAGTCACTGCCCTTTTAATATCGATTTTCTTTGAAACAAATAATAAAATAATGTTTTACTATAAATTATCGAAGGAAAAAATGCTCTCATTTCAATTGGAACAAGTCGGCCCAGGCCGTAATATTAGTTGCACATCAGTGTATTCGAGTGGGCAAACCCATACACCCTTAGTAGACACAGTTAGGCAAACTAATACAAAAGCTGATGAAGCTAGGTGATTTCTTATCGTTTGAGATATAAATTGCCATCCTAAGATAAAGACTGGGCACCGCCCACCCTCAAAGATTTCTATCGAATGAGACCAACTTGTTTTTTTTTCCGGTCATTCTCCCTTTAAGGGGTTGTTCGGAGGGGGCGGAAATTAACGGCACTGCGTGCACGTCAAAGAGTTCCATCAAATGAGACCAAATCTCTGGACCAGCTATACAAACTATTCAAGCTCGCCAAGAAGGCGACAATTTTATTTCGTGCCACACATAAACGACTTCTGACCACACACGGTTTCGATAAGAAAGTGCCACCCTTATTTATTACTTCTGACCATACACGGTTACGATAAGAAAGTGCCACACTTATTTATTACTTCTCACCACACACGGTTTCGATAAGAAAGTGCCACACTTATTTATTACTTCTGACCATACACGGTTTCGATAAGAAAGTGCCACACTTATTTATTACTTCTGACCACACACGGTTTCGATAAGAAAGTGCCTCACTTATTAAGTGCCACACTTATTTATTACTTCTGACCATACACGGTTTCAATAAGAAAAATTGCCACAATCCAGACGGCGCCACCGTCGCGATGCGTCACGCTAGAACTAAATTCAACTTTCACCTAAGAAGAATCTATTTCCGTTTGATTAATCCATGATAGATCCTTCTTAGGTGAAAGTTGAACATGGATCTATAACCAGCCGCTTTAGCCAGTGCAAGTTTTTATCATATAACTATTCTTGTTTTTTCTTTGAGTAAACAGAAAACACGATAAAGAAAATTGTTACGCCCAGGAACTAGCATTTTTTAAAAATATTTTCATTTAAAGAAGGCTAGTTCCGGGGACATTGTTCAACGGTAAAAGTTCAAGCAATAGCTTCAGGAGAAAGGCGTGACACGACTTGTAAAGGCGTCGGTTTTTGAAGATTACGCGGCCAGCAGCTATCTGGGTTCGAGTCTCGGTATCGTCAATAGGATAATTTACATAAATTATTTTTCGCAGCTCCATCTTTTGCTTTTCCACGATAAACAAACAAACACTTAACGACAATCCATCCATAGCAATAGTCCCACATCGAGATATATATATATATATATATATATATATATATCTCGATGTTGAACTAAAAAGTAATCTACCGCAATTTGTTTGATTTCCTTACTTTTTGCCTCCTTTACTATTAGGGATGCACCGATATATCGGTAACCGATATATCGACCTATTTTTTCTAATATCGGTATCGGCCAATATCGGCTTAAACGAAGCCGATATTGGCCGATACCAGTTTTCGAAAAATATTTTGAGGAAAAACATTTAAAAATAATAAAATACTTATGAGAATATTTTATAGCTACAACCTTCCATTTCCCTTTAAAAAGTGAGGTTCTTCAACAAGGCTTGGCTTTAGTCTATTTCTTAATTTTGCAAATAGCTTTCTGGTTGTACTAAACAGCCTTTCACTATCAACACTGGATGCAGGTGCCGATGGATATATTCTAGCAAGGCTGGCAAGTATTGGGAATCGTTCTTTATTGGCGCGCCGCCATTCGAAAACATTGCTTTCCTTTGGGATTAGAGGTCTGGGAATTTTCCGCCACTAAGCGCGTAAGACCAATGAACGTTTTTAAAAGAACCAAAGAGTGATTGGCTGCGCCACGTACGCCAGACTTCAGAAGCTAGCCCATGTTTTAGACAGGGGTTTCGAGTGTAAACAAACAAAATCAATGAAATTCGATTTGTGATAGATAAAATGTATCAAGTAAAATGTAAAGAGACATATTCGGATATGCTCTTGCAAATTGTTTTAATGAACTGAACCGTCTTTTACAATGATTTTATCATATACACTACTGTTATGATAGATGACTTTATTAATATCGGCCGATATTATCGAACACGTATAGCGGATATATCAGCTGTACCCATATCAGTGCATCCCTATTTACTATAAAACATGTTTCATGGGTGATTCCAAATTCTGTCCTTATAAATATTTTAAACCAATATTTGATCCAGGTATGTTTCGAGTATTTGGTTTGTTTTTTCTCAACTACAGAAAGATGTGACATCAAAACGTTACCTTAATCTATAAATATTTTATAAACAATCTGTTCGAACTAATTCGTCTTTTTTAAAAACTAATAGATCTATACTCATTGATTATGAAACTACATGTGTATAGGAAACAAACCCGCGGGTAGTACAATACCAATTTGATGCTTCTTCATAACATTTTCCGAATATAAAACAATATAAAATAGACTTCGGTTACACGCACAAGGCAAAGCCTACTTAGGGTGATTATCGTGGCAATCACCAAATAACCAACAAAATAACACTAATTTAGAATGTTATAAAATATTAAACCAAAAATAAACAAAATACGAGCAATGAATTTAAAATAATTAAATAAATTATAAAGACATATTTTTAATTTTTAATAAATCAAACTTCAAAATAAATTACAGAACCCTAAAAATGCAAATATGGAATTGATAACCCAATGTCGGGTGCACGTCGCAAATACAAAGAACTCTCCAATAACAAGTACAACATCCAAAAATACTTCAAATAAATAGCGTAGTACATGCTGTCCTTCAGTAGCGCTGATACATTTTTGTTCGCTCGTAATTTTAAAGTTTTGCTTTATTTTTTCAGAGTCGATCTATAATGAAGATGCAGCTTACTGTTATCCTAATTTCCATTGCGTTGCTGAATGTCTTCGATGAAGCCAATGCTAGAACTCTGGAAAAGAGGAGTATCCGACTTTGTGGAGCTGATTTGGCCAATGCATTGAATTCTGTTTGCGACTTCAAGTTCAACAGAGAAGGTACAGTTGGTCAAAATAACTAAAGAGATTTATCCAGCGCCTGAAATCGTGTACGAGGAAACGTTTAACATTGCTGTTGCACCTTTATGGTTGCAGAAAGCACCTCCTGAAACATACCTGTACAGCACCAGAGAATGGTCAGAAAACCAGGTTTTCTGACCATTCTCTGGTGCTGGCTTCACTTGTCCATTAAGAAAATAAAGAATTTTAAACAATAATAATAGTAATAACCTTAATAATCAGGAACCACCTTCGGCGAAAAGTCATCTACCGTCGCGTCGTTTAACGCCATCAATTCAGGTGGTCGGGTTATATTGCATCGGAGCGTGGTGTAAAGCACATCATGCAAGAGCTTCCCCCTCTACTATTTATTTATTTATTTAAGATCATGAAATAACAACTGCAAAGCCAAAGGTTGGCTTTTGTGCAGAAAAACAAAAAAAGAGATATAAGAGTACAATAAAGAACATATTTCAAAAATCTACATGGTAAAAGAGGGACAATTTTGAGCGGAAATTTGATAATTATTTTCGGTTACAATATCGTTGGGGGGCGAATTCCAATCATTAATTACACTGTTTGAAAAGAAATTAAAACGAACGGAAGGTTTTGTTTTAGGTTTGTAAAGTTTGAGCGAGTGCCCACGGGTTCCGGACTCCACGCTTAGTGAAAAATAATCCGAAAAATTAAGTTCTAAGTTGTTATTAAAAAACTTGTGCAGAAGGCTTAAATTAATAATTTTGTGACGAATAGAGATGTAATGTATACCAAGAGCATGTAAACGGGAGGGGGCATGGAGCTTTGAAAATTTGGTAACTAGTTTGGTAAATTGATTTTGCGCTTTTTGCAAAGCTGAAAGATCAGTAGATAAACTCGGGAGTCCAAACGGGGGAACAATAATGAATGAGCGGCAGAGCGAGCGAATTATAAAGCTGCTTGATAAAATACGCGAAAAAGAAAAACTTACTAATAACTCGTACCGACAGGTCTTCGAGCAACGCGAAACTCGGATGAAATAGATCTTCGAGTAATAAACTAAATTAAAAATAAATAAAATAGCCAGAAATTCCAACGGTAGACCGGTTTCGTTCTATTTGGAACTCATCAGTACCGTGCGGGAAATCTGGCTGGCGACTATCAAATCGAAAAGAGAAAGTATAGCAACGGAAAGCCGAAAAGGGGGGAGTGTGGTGGAGAATAGTATATACGATAAGTTAAGTTAGAAGAAACCACCTATGGACTATGAGAAGGATGATAAAATACGCGTATTTTATCATCCTTCTCATAGTCCATAGGTGGTTTCTTCTAACTATAAAGCTGCTTAATAAGTATAGGGTTCCGAAAATTCAAATTACGTCGAATAAGTCCAGCCACCGAACGAACTCGTTTAGTTACTTTATTGGTTTGCGCAGAAAATTTTAGGTATGAGTCAATCACGACCCCCAGGTCACGCTCGGAGAGTGTATAAACTAGCGGAGTACCCTTAATATTGTAAACAAAGTTCGGATTGCGCCGGCCGAGATGCAACACAGAGCATTTCGTAGTATTGAAGGAAAGACCGCGAAATTGGGCCCAACGAACAACCGCATCTAGGTCACTCTGCAGCGCAAGATAGTCAGATCGCGAACGAATTTTGTGGGGAAGTTTCGAATCATCGGCAAAAAGTAAAATTAACGCGATGAGCACCACAGTGGGTAAAGAATTTACAAATACGTTAAAGAGTAAAGGACCCAAAAACCGACCCCTGAGGAACCCCCCTACCAACATTGCTCCAAACAGATGCTCGGCCCTGAAGAACGACTCTTTGCTTACGATCCGTTAAATAATTTTCAATCCTCAACAAGGCATCCCCATCGATACCCGCGGAACGCAGAGCATCGAGAAGACAAGAGTGGGGAATGGAATCAAAAGCTTTAGAAAAATCTAAGTATATAATATCGACACTAAACCCATCTTCAATCCACTTCGACCAAGCATTAGTAGCCTGGAGCAAGGTAGTTAAGCTCAATATGTTTTTATAGATGGCGAAATCTAAGATCTCGGCAAAAAAATATTTTAAAAGCAGTAGGGAGAAAGATCAACGCGGAAGAGTTTTTTCGTATTCTCTCCCAGTTCCACCAGCTGGTATTAAACTCAGCCAAGGTGCTAACCACTCCACCATTTATTTCAAAACATACACTCTGTCAATTTGGTTGTGGGTATTATAATAAAAGTATATATTACTTCAACGTAGTTCCCATTGTAAAGATGGTTTTCGAAGTATTGGATCTCATTTATAACCTAACAGTCCATCTTAGCTCTAAGTGCTCCCGAAGGGCATCGCGACACTTAAATTATTTTTCAAAAACCCGAATGTTCGTAAATTTTTGAAAATCTCCAGAACCGACCTCACAATTTGACAATAACGACCATAAAACGTGTTGGAAAAAACTTTATTTTCAGATTTCGATAAAACTTCAAATATGGAGCTCGTAACAGGATCAAGAAGCAAGAGAAGCATCATGGATGAATGTTGTCGATCCACTTGCAATTATTCCGATTTGGCGTCTTATTGTTCATAATTTGCTAAACAAATAATAAATAATTAAATAATTTAAATCTTGTAAAGTGTAATAAAAATTAAAATATGGTTAAGTTCTCTCACAAACGTGTATCAAATCTTTCTAGATATAGTAAATAGCAGACCCTAGCAACTCAACAACTGTTGACCAACTTGACGCAAAATTATATGTGAGAGGAAATGGAAACCATTTGGGAAGAGATATGTATCCATTAGTTTTATAATATATCGCAAAAGTGACATAATTACCTGAAGTGTGCAAGTTCCTATAGTTTTCAATACTAAAGATTTACCGAATACTGCTATCTAGGAGCTACAAACACAAGGAGAACGCAGCTAGCCTTTAAACACGCTAACGCAGTGTTGTGTACAAATTTCATTGGACGAGCCTTTACGCTGAACGTTTTACGGGCGGGGAGGAAGACAATTTCCGAATTTACCCCTTCCGATGGCAGCAGGCGCTAAAGCGTCAAACCAATGAAAACTGTCCACAAGAAAATGCACGACTTTTGACGGGTTGCGTCCTCCTTGTGTCGGGTGCTGTGTTTGTTGCTTCTAGCTGCTATCGAGATAGACCACGTAGAAAAATAGGCTAGCGTGGACAAAACACTTTTTTTCTGGATTGTCCTTGTATTAAAAATTAGATGGTGGTAGCATTTCAGTCGAGAGGCAAGAAAGTAATTACTCTGCTACCTTTCGCCTGTGCTTCCTTGGTTCTCGAAGCTCTCACCAGGCGACACTGTTTCTACTTGCAGACATCATTTACTCCCCAATGATAACCCTCAATCCCTCCTCCCCTGCCATCTTTAACTTCGATACTTACATTCATTTCAAAAACGATTACATTGGCACACTTTTGGTAATTATGTCACTTTACTAAATCAAGCTATTCGAAAACCAGGTACAGTACACCTATATAATATTAAAAATAAAACTCTGAAAATATTTATACTACATTTGTAATGAGACTTCACTTAATAATTATGTATTTACGGTTTATCCAGACGGTCGTATGTGGTTACGCCAGGATGGTATAGTCCTCGGAGACTGATTGAAGATTGTTTTGTAAATTTTGGTTGTTTAACTTTTACTTGCGTACAAAATATTGTTTTTTTTTTAGTTCCAAGCAATCGAGGAAACCTTTACTACCTCATTTCCGAATTTAAGGACTAATGTTGATAAAACAAACGGCCGGCCCAGTCGTAACAAAAGAGTCATATCGTATGTAGTAAACTACTTCCCCGATCCTGTACAAACCCGGATTTTCAAAATTTAATATTGCAAAGAGTACTTTTTTAGGCAGACATATATAAGTTAAAATTCTCTTCAGATTTTTATCTGTATTTCTTCCACTAAATTCCAAGCTATTAGCTTCTCAACACGTTGCAACATGAATAAACAAACCCTGAAATTTGATAATGGACCGCGCTAAGCGTCTACCAGGAGATAAAAACTTATCTGAGCGAATATAAGTATTATTTTTAATAATATATATTACTAGCCGTAGGGTGGGCCCTCAGCTAGTTGTGTGTTTCGAGACACTCCACCCCAGTAAAGCTCCCCTGCCCCTTTTCCCCATGCCAGAATTACCGGGGTACCCTTTTCCCCCCGCAAAAATAACATTAAAACTCGTCTTTCTCTCTCAACCCAAACCCCCCAATGAGGCACCCCTCCCCCTTTTCCCCATTCCAGAATTACCGGGGTACCCTTTTTTCCCCGCAAAAATAACAAAAAACTCGCCTTTCTCTCTTGTCGCAAACCGCCCTGTGCCCCTGTAAACCCCCTGTACCCAATGGCAGATTTGCTCCCCCCCCCCCCCTCATGACGAACAGAAACAAATTATTTTATTATAATTTGAGCGGGATCTCCTTTTGTTTTTAGCCCATTTGGTTAAGTTGTTATGAAGAGATATTCCTCTCTCTATAAAAGAAATGTAGTCTAAGAACTAGAAATTTTACCATACCTACAGTTGAAAAATCTTTATTACAGAAATTTTATGGTGAAAATGATATAGAGGCATGGTTTCAAGTTATCGAATCCATTCAGGAACCCTCCAAAATAACGGTTTTTCCTGTTAATAGCGGAATTCCTACTTCAGTCGAGCAAAGCACTATCAATTTAGATGATCCTTTGACGGTTACTTTTTCGGGTTGTGTGGACTCATCAATAGCTACGGTTCTACATTCGGTTGAACAGAATTAAGTTTCGGTATATATTGTTTAATGTTTTCCAACCAAACAATCCGAGAAAAAATTGTAACTTCCATTAGGTCACTGTTGAAAATTAATATACTTCAGATATTTCAAATACAGTAGGCGAAATAGAAGATTTTTTAGTAAGTTATTGCCCCTGAAAAAAACATGTTTAGTTAGATTCAGTAAATTAATTTCAATATTATTAAAATTATTATTTCAAGGACAATAGCCTCATACCTTTTGTAGAAACATCCATTTCATCAATATTCGATTTACTTTTATTTACAATTTAGAAACTCATAATTATATAGTCAGAATATTCCCATAACAAGCCATAACCACAACACCTGTAAATATGATTTCGTCAATAAGAATTTTTTTATTTTTAATTAAAAGATCATCTGCTGCTTTTTATTTGGGTTTCGAAAGCTGAATTGACTTATTTCCAATTATAATGAAAATTTCCCTTATTTTAAATTCTCAAAGCCGAAATATTCGAGAATCACGTCAGATTACCTAAAAGATTACAAACACTATTCTCTATGCACGAACACGTGACGATTTTTTGTTTTCTCACCTAATCGACAGGTGTCGCTTAAAAGTAGTAACACAGGAATACGGAACGAATACCGGCTGTCTGCTTGGCGTCGCCTCCGTATTAACCGCCCGTAGAATCTTGGGTCTATTTCTTTATTATGTCTATGGTGTAACCCGAGAGCGGTGCCACCGAAATTAATAAAATAAAATACTATTAATTAATTTTTAATATTTATATGTAAACTATGGGGTCTAAAATACATTATTTTAAATTAAACTATAATGGTTTACGGTAGTAGCAAAAACTTTGATATCCCCAAATCCACTTGAGCTAACTAAAAATGCCTTGACAAGTAAAATCGTTGGCTAAACGTTTACAGAAAGAAGTTATAACTGATAATGGAATTTAGTTAGGGGAGTAACTAACCGGCTAAATGCCAAAATGTACTAGCGCTACTTAAACAAAAATTAACTGAAATCCAGTGGCGGTTCCAGGCAGGTGCAACCGGTGTAAATGCACATGGCCTCGCGCCTCTAGGGGCCTCGCTCATCTATCTTTCTATGGGCTTCTCGCTTCAACGTTATATCGACCTTGCAAAAAAAGTCTCCATTTCCAAGATTCAGTTTGTAAGAATGTGCTAAAATATTTCTGTTTTAGTTTGGTTTAAAGAAGAATGCCCTCGTCGTGTACTCTGCTTTAGAATCAAACCAAATATAATCTATAAAATTCTGAAAATGCTTATTTACGACATAGAAATAGAAATTAGACTAGAAGCACTGCCCTTTCCGCCAATCCCAAGGGAAACAGGCGAGCTAGAAGGCTGACATTAGGGTGGAATCGCGATGTACGCGCCATCTGACAAACGCATTAAACATTGTCACCATGGCTACGACGCGAATTTCGAAGAGGGGGGGGGAGGCGATCCACTGCGCATCACGTCGTGCGCAGCGGCAGTCTTTTCGTGTTTAAATTTTTGCGCCTAAAAGCATATCCGCAAAAAGAGGGATCTGGGAAAGAAATAAAATTCTCATTTCATAAGTATTTAATATTATAGTAAATATTTTATATTAATCTCGGAATAAGAGATTTTTTTACTCTTAAGATTTCCTCTGAGAAATGCTGAATTACTAAGAAAATGCGTTTTAGCGGTAAATCGCGAAAATTGGACTCCATCTTCAATTACTTCATATGACCATGATATGACTTTGTGTGTAGTAAACATTTTCTGCCGGATGAAATTTACTTTCAAAATGGAAGGCACCATTTGAAAGCAAATGCTGTTATTACGACACTAACTTTCAGGGGGGTTTAGGGGAGTCGTGGAGATTGGAAGGGAGGGAAGATTCAAAAAGTTCCAATTGTAACCTTGAGAATCTGACCCACGCACTAAACTCGAGGGAAATTTAAATACTTATTTCCCCGTGCCGTATGTATCGAATTTATTTGTTCGGGATCCTTAGAGTCGGTATTGTTACAGAGTAGGTAAATGAAATCAATGGTAGTTATGCAAAAATATAAGTCTTCGTTTATTATTGGACTTGGTAACAACAGATTCAATTATGGTAATTATATCAACATTGGTAATGATCTGAAGATAAATAATACTTAAGGCTATGGTGGGCTCTTTGGGGTGCACTATGAATATTGCAGGGGTAGCTTCGGTTGGGTAAGTAATTAAATAGATTGGCTATGGTTGGCCGAATCTTTTAAGTTAAAGTTATACAAAATACACTTCAAAATAAATAACAAAAGAATGGAACAATATAGTTTAAAAGTACTTATCGTTCTTCAAGTAACCGTCCTTAAACCAAGGAACGAACCGCACATAATTCTCTTCACCAAGAATTATCTCGAACAACCACGAATCCGACGCGAAATACCCGCACAAATACCGTGCACTTTAACCTTCACGTCGAACCGCGTCACCGGATGCTATATAC
Source organism: Leiobunum rupestre (assembly GCF_980474605.1). Taxonomy (NCBI): domain Eukaryota; kingdom Metazoa; phylum Arthropoda; class Arachnida; order Opiliones; family Sclerosomatidae; genus Leiobunum; species Leiobunum rupestre. Next base: position 56,046,459 of record NC_143384.1, on the reverse strand, counting down.
CACATCCTGATCAATAAAACCTTGAAGACACGATTGAAACAAATTAAAGAAAAACTGATTATTGTCCAAAACTGACTTGGTTTTATATACTAGATAAATAGATGACCCCTTATCTTATCGGGGTGTGTAAATAACTAAAAAAAGCTACGGGGCTGCCAGAATAGGCCAGAAAAACGAAATGAAACAAAAAACAATATATGAGTGGTCCCTAGATGGCTATACTGAGGAAAAAAACGATAAAAAGTAGAAAAATAACAAGATGATCACTCCCGAAAGTTAAAGGGTCGTGATACTGTACCTAAAGTTAAGTTAATTACTAATCTACTTTTTCGCGTATTATATCATCCAATGCTGTACCTACACAAGTAAAAATTACCCTATACATTCTGAAATAAAAAACTAACTGAAATATGAATAATTTCTTTATTAAAACAAGAATTTGAAAGAGCTCCCAAAAAAATCATTTCCAGAACAAAGCATATTTACATCTTCTAGAATATGCCAATTTATTGATTTTAGTAATTGTTATTTAGTTTCCCTATTTATCAGAGGTTATTTCAGAAAACTTACGGAAAAAGTGAACTACCGGAAACCACTCAATTTAATTGACTTGACTAATACTGATGATAGTTTAAAAGACACTGAAACCAAGATTTTGGAACCTCATGTAGGTATATTTTAAACCACACTGAAATAATTAAAATTTAATTAAACTGTGATGATTTGTGGTATTTCAGACGTACAATGATTGCGTAAAGTTAATGTGTGACTTTAAGCGTGACACGGTAGATATAGTAGATTCTTGAGATTTGTATGATTTTCCTAAAGCTGTTTAAATAAGTTAATATAATGTCAGATAAATAAAAAAAAGTTTTTAATACGTTGCCTACGATCTGTTTTATGTTATTCCACCTGACCATATTTACTTATTTAGTTTAAATTGTTTCTATGAGATGGCGCGACTATCGCGATTCCACTCTGATGGCAGCCTTCTAGCTGGTACGTCCCCGCCCAAGTGCTTCTAGTCTAATTTCTATTTCTATGATTTACGAAATTATATTTTTTCTTGTCTGTCGGTCGGAGCAACTTAAATCGATGCAGCAGAGTACATGATAACGATATTCGATATTGACAATACTAAATAGCTTAAGTAAGACCACGGCCAACTTTGATCACGCGCTGTTCGCGCTACAGCGGCCAACACATTCGTCGTAATTCCGCGAGCAAGGATTTTCCCCCTATTAACTGTACTATAATGTGTAGGAGGTCAGCGCCACGCTCGGTTTTTATATTGGATTCAATGTAAAAGCTATTCTAAAAATAATAATCCGCTAGGGGCGCTGACGTCATACACAGAAACGTCAACGAATGAGATGGCCGCTGTAGCGCAAGAGATGCGCGAGAGATCAAAGTTGGCCGTGGTAAGACTAAGTGTTAGTAACTAGTTCTATTAGGAATTGAATTTCCCAATTTTTTCCGATATATGTATAAAACAATTCGTAATCATTCGTTTTAGAAATATTACTTGAATTTACTTCCTTTTAATTGATGAAGAATTATACTACTATGTAAATGCTTGGCAGACTTCATTGTAAAACCTTTTTTTTTCTTTGATTCGTGTAACCTGGGTGATACAAAATTTACCATGATAAGTTAATTGCAAAGACCATCGGTCGTTTACACGGTTACACCAAATGGTTTTATTACTGACGCGGACAGGTTATAGTCTTATTTAAACAAATTTAATTTTAGTTTTGACTAAGAAATGAGTCATCGAGACCGCGATAAGAGGCGAAAATCGGAGACAGGTTATCAAAAACGCCTTAAGGCCAAACAAATAGCCACAGAGATAAAAAAAATAAACCTCTGAGCAGCATTTTTTCATCTAAGCAATTAGAACAAAATGTTCCGCCTTCAACCGAAAATGAACTTGATAGTGAAATGCGCCATTCGGCTGATTCTGTAAACGATTCTGAAGAAGTGGGCGATAAAGGTGATGAATTATTTATCGATCTCAGACAACTATAAATAATTTAAACCAGGTATTGGATAATGATTTGGATTTGGCACCACCAGTAAGTGTCAATTCGATCAGTTTTAGTAGGATTTGACCCTGCTACATGGCCAAAAGCATTTGAACCAGAAGCACGAGTTTATTTAATTAACAAAGGACCAATTCAGGTAAAAAATATTGATTTTCCTTCTGATAATAAAGGACGTCAATTTACGGAAAGTTACTATAATAGAAGTTTATCAAACGGTGAAAAGGTTTCTCAAAGTTGACTTGTTTACTCAGTTCTGTCTTTTGCTTTTGTTGCAAACTATTTTCTGCACAGCTGATATCTCTCTCGTTCGAGAAATAGATGAGATACATTTAAGTCAAAAATTGAAAGATCATGATTCGGCTCCAGATCACGTTATATGCATGCAAAAGTGGAAATGTCTTGCTAATTATGTAAATACTCAAAGCACTATCGATGTGGCTCATCAGCAGTTGTTAGATAAAGAAAAAAAAACATTGCCGAGCGGTCCTTGAAAGACTATTTGCTATAATTCAGTTTAGCAGAAAGATCATTACCATAAACCCTCTACAACCCTAGAAATGGGAATTTCTTGGCCCAAATTGAATTGTTAGCTAAATTTGACCCTGTAATGTCAGAGCACTTGTGGCGTGTTGTTATATTCTATATTATGTAGTAACCTAACGTACTTATTAATCTAACTTACTTCTGGTCTTATTGATAGTATAGTGGTGCCACCTAGTATTAGATAGAGGGCCAAGAGGAGTCTCTATACGTCAACTCATAAATGGCAATGTAAATACCGTATTCAACCTTTTGTATATAATAAAACCATTTAATAAGATCTAAAAAGAGTATAATTTGGTGAACATAACATGGTGTCAGAAGTGGGATGGCTGACAGAATTGTTTTGAAAAAGAAATGTTTTAGTGCAAGGCCTAAGCTCTTAATCTCACTCTCGTGGAAATTTGACTCTTAATCTAACTCTCTTTGAATTTTGAAGTATGGACAATCCAGTTGTTCCAGTCCAGAATACTGCAACAACAGCATTGTCACTTAAACCTCCAGAAGAATTTGTCCCGGGCTCAAAACTAGCGGATGCTTGGCGAGAGTATAAAGAACGTTTTCAAATCTTTGCTGCAGCATCGAACCTCTCCGCTACAAGTCAGGTAAAACAACGTTATGTATTATTGCATTTAATTGGAACTGAAGGTTATCAAATATATAAAACACTTCCATTTGCTGTTGCGGAAACCCAACGTACTATACAAAATATCTTTGTTGCTTTTGATGCCTATTACAAGCCTTATCATAAGGTTACGTATTCTCGTTATGCCTTCTTTATAAAAAAGCAAGCGACACATCAGCCTTTTAATGATTATGTAACCACCCTTAGAACTATGGCTGCAGATTGTGATTTTGGTCTTTTAAAAGATTTCTTGATTGCAACACAAATCACAATTGGAATGCAAGATGCTGATGTTCGCAAGAAACTGTTACTAATCCCATCCTTAACTTTACAAGAAGCCGTTACTATCTGCCAAGCGGATAAGGCAGCGAATGCTCAGAACAAATTAATGGCACGAGCTGAAAATACTATTGTGAATGTGGAGCCAAGCGTAGACGTGATACAACAACAGAGACAGCCTTACCGAAATAATCAACAATCATTTCGACCCCGAGCTTATAGTGATAATTCCGGGCCTCGCTGTTCCTTTAGGGGCAGAACTGGCTTTCAACGAGACAATCAATTTCTGCGTCGGGATAGTTCAGCAGGTAATCGAGCTAGAGGAGATTACCAACAGCAACAACAGCAGACTCAACAACGTCAATATAAATGTTTTCGCTGTGGTTCAGTTAATTCTAACCATACCTGCCCAGCGATAGGCCCCTCCTGTCGAGCTTGTGGCCGACTCAGGCGGTACGAACTACAGCTGATTCAGAAGGTACATGGGAGACTGATGACGACATTTATTTGAACCTGGACATGGTGGAGAAACAACATGCAATAGCGGGTGAAGATAATATATGGCGAGCACCTCTATATGTAGCAAATAATCTTATTGTTTTTAAAATTGACACTGGTGCACAAGTAAATGTGATACCTAATTCTGAATATTTAAAGATACCTGATCGCCCACCACTGCGGAATGCTCATTATCGTATCCGGGCATATTCTGTTCACAATGTGGACATTTTGGGAATTTTCAAACTTTCTTGTGGCTCTCAGAAGTTATCCATTCTAACGGTATTCTATGTTACACGTGACTATAAAACTCCTGTTAATGGTGGTCAAGCAGCAAGACGACTTGGATTAATATCTCGTCAACCAGTCAATCTCACACCGTCTGATTATAGGACAGACACTCTCCGAAGATGTGAGTAGTGACATGAGTCCACAACAAATTATTGACTTATATCAAGTTGTTTTTAATACTGTTGGCAAGCTTCCAGGACAATACAAACTGCACTTAAAAAAGGATGTCAAAGAAGAGCTGTATAGAATGGAGAAATTAAATATTATAACGCCTATCCAGAACCAACTCCTTGGGTACATCCATCCCATGGTCGTCGCACAGAAACCCAACGGGAATCTCCGGATATGCCTGGACCAGCGAAATTTGAATAATGCTCTACAACAACTCAAGAGATATTCTCAAATTTAGCTGGATCTACTATCTTCACAGTTCTGGGTGCAAAGAACGCCTTTCGGCATATTGAATTAGATGAGAGTTCTCTGATATGCACTTTTTCAACACCATTTGGCTGATACCGGTATTTCAGATTGCCATATGGTTTTAATTCGCTGTGTTGAAGTACACGACAAAACAGTTGAAATCAAGGAACATTTTCGTGGATTTGTGCATATTATATGATAGCACTGGTTCTGGCTTAGTCAAAGTTTTTTTAGAATTTCTGGATAAAAATCACTTCGATTTAAATAACTGTCGAGGTCAAGCATATGACAACGGCACTAATATGTGCGGTCAATACAAAGATGTGCAGGCATTAATATTAAAAAAAAAAAGAGTTTTTTGTGCTTGCTCCAACTCTTAATCTTACAATATGCGATGCAGCTAAATCATCTACAGCAGCTATTCCCTTTTTTGGTTTTGTTCAAAGGGTTTTTACTTTTTTTGCTGCATCAACGGTTCGATGGGAGGTGTTGCAGAGCAAATGTCGCACCACTCTAAAGTCATTATCTGACACTCGCTGGGAAAGTCGAATCAATAGTATTAAGGTTTTAAAAAATAACCTCGTTGAAATTCAAGAAGCACTACACGCGATTGCAGATACTAGCAATGACGCAGTAGCAGTTTCCGAAGCCAAAAGCATCGCCAGTGAAAATTGTTCGTTCAAGTTTATATTGTCTATATTGATTTGGCACGACATTTTATTTGAAACCAACAAAGTTAGCAAACTAATACAAAATCCGTCAGCAGATATCGTCATTATCACCAAATTGATAGAAGCTATTAAATAATTTTTGGAAAACTTTGGAAGTGATGAGTCTTTTGAAAAAATTATTCGCGAAGCCACAGAAATTGCTGCAAAGTTTGGCACAGAACCAATTTTCCCACAAACAAGAACACGAAAAAATCGACGTTTATTTGACAACGAGGGAGCTGACACACCATTAAGCGGAAAAGAAAAATTCAAAATTGAGTGTTTTAATGCTCTTTTTGATATTTCGATTTCATCTTTGAACAAAAGATTTGAGTTGCTGAACGCTTACAATCAAAATTTTGGATTTTTAAGTACAACCCAAAAATTGAGAAATATTAATACAAATGATTTGAAAAGATCTTGTAAAAATTTAGAAACGGTGCTCAGAGAATTCTGACATTTCGGGAGATGAGTTATACTCCGAAATTGACTTCTTATTGAGTCAGGGCCGTAGCCAGGTTTTAGAGGTAGACCCGGCGAACGGTAATTTTGGAGAGGCGAGTAGTATTCAGTGCCGTCTTTATAGATTTACTTCGAGGAATGCCAGGTCGGGCGAAAAAACTTCCAGTACGGGCGCCGCCCGTACTGCCCCCCCGCCCCCTGGCTACGGGCCTGTATTGAGTATGGAAATAGAAAAGTGTATGACTGCATTGGACACATTATAATATATAATTTCAAAATGTTTAGTTGAGATTGTTCCAAACCTTGCAATTACCCTTCGAATAATGCTAACTTTGCCCGTATCCGTGGCAAGTGCGGAACGTTCCTTTTCTAAATTAAAACGGATTAAAACATACTTGCGGTCAACCCCTTTGCTTGTATTTCAACAGACTCGCACAAACAGTATTTAGAAAATCATAAAAACTAAAAAAAATGAAATCCTAACAGGCTCTCACAAATATAACTTCCTCTAAAATGCACCGCTCTACCAACTTCGCTATCGATGGATGCCGACAAATCGCAAAAAAAAAGGATAAAATGAAAGAAAATGTAAAAAATTAAACGTTCGTCAAGCCGGATTTGAACCAGAGACCTTCGTATAACTCTCAACACTTGCTCTACATTCAACCGGAGACTCAATTAATTATGCTTTCGTGTGGCTCACTATTAATTTAAAAACATTATATTTAATATATTTAACTAAAGTAATTTTTTAAAATCCGTAAAATGCGTTTGAAAATACGTTACTGGATGGATATGTAACTTCATAATTTTGAGTGTTGCGATAACGCGTATTCTTTTCTTTGTCTTTTTATGTTGTAGTTTTGTTGAGTAGTTAATCCATAAAATTGTTTTCGACTTACAACTAAAATATTATTTGCGATTCTTCTTAAAAATCAATTTTTTTATTTTTTTCCTAATATGATACACATAGACTGGAACGAGGTCCGTTTTCAGTTAATAGGAGATCTAAAAGGACCAATCTTTTAAATTTGGAGAAACGGGCTACAGAATCCCGTGTTTATAGAAGAGGGCAGGCAGGCACGTACCAAACTTTTGCACGAGAGTGGGGAAAAAACAATATTATAAGCACAACCTTGTTAAATAGGCAGCGTCGAAAAAATACCGAAAGTTAAAAAACAAAACAAAAAGGTGCCGCGTGTTTAGGTTGACTAAAATTGCGACACCGTAAAAGTCCATCATCAGAGGCAAATAAGTATAATGAGTGAAATACAACTCTACGGAAAGTCTGCCCTGAGAAAAGAAATATACGTGTCATTTATCTTTTGAAAATTCAACCTTAAACATCATGTTCATTGGTTTAATAAAAAAACACCCTGCGTAAAAAAATTGGAACCCTTACCCAACACTATGCCATAGTCAAGATAGAATAACGTAGCATAGCCAACACCTTGTATAACAAACGTGCGGTGCCTTAAAAAGCACGCCGAAAGTATCCAGCAATGACACAGTTCGTAGACGTTTCCAAGTTGAAATATTAAATATTTGTAGGTGGATGGTGTTTGTATTCTGAATCTTGAAATGGTACGAAACTCCAATATCACAATAGTGCCGTGACTCGTCTTGTGGGGTTCAGCGAGCTGGCCTGAAATCTTATTTAAAATTAAAATGTATAAATTAAATTATAAACGTAGTTCAGAAATGGCCAGCAATATTTTCAAAAATAATTTTCAACGAAATCGAACTAAATTTAAGAATAGTATGTAGATTCCAAACCGAAAATCGGTAAATGGTCACATGACTAACTTGTGGACCTTAATCGACAAAATTTTAACGGGTTACGAGAGCATGATGTGTCTTTGCGATTTCGATATTCCTGTCTAAGCCTCATTCTTGGGAAATGCGAACATTAAGGTTGGGGTTCTTGTGATAGGTAAAAAAGGAATTTGTAAACAAATCGAAGTAACCAGCGTAAAATGTAACTTAAACAGTATTTAAAGAGCCTACTTCTGGGTTTGTGCTTGTTGCAGCCTACTTCCAGGGGCTATTAGGCCACACTTGGAAGCTCTCTGGCGCTCTTTTAACTCATCGTAAGGAAATGGGGGAAAAACCGGCATACTTCTCAACTCACCCCCTAAAACGCATTAAAAATTATACACTGCAGGAAATTATCCGAAAACCACCAATTTTATTAGGAAATAATTGGACAAATTTTAAATATCATATCTTGTACCTATAAATACTTATTTTTTAATTTTTTTCGCCTATGTAACAAAACAGCACATATATGAACTAATTAAAGAAGATATTGGGAATATTTTTGAAATTTTAAAAAATGACTATGCTTTCCAGTTTAAGATTAGAATAATGTCAAAAATATTTTCAAACGTTTTAAGGATTTTAAAGACAGTCAACGTTCTTTTTCAAGAGTTCAACTTCCAGTTCATTCACTCGCGTCGTCAAAGCGTTGTTCTTCTGAGACAAATCGGTCACCTTGTCCAACAAAGTCGTCAGCGTACCCGCGTTGCAGTTGACATCGGCATTCTTCAGCATATTGGCGATATCGGCGAGTCCCGCTTTGACGGCCACGTCGTAGGCGGTCAACCCTTCCTTGTTCTTAATCTTGACGTCGGCTCCTTTGTCCAACAAAAAGGCGACGCTTTTCTTGTGGTTCTTGGCTGTGGCCGAATGCAACGGGGTATTACCGGTAACTGTGGGTATATTTATGCTAGCGCCCCATCTAATTAGAGCTCTGGCGATGTCGAGTTGGTCGAAGGCAACCGCCCAAAGAAGAGCGGTTTGCCCGTGCTGGTCTTGGATGTCTAGATTGGCTCGACGGTCGATGAAGAGCAGAGCCATGTTCGTGTCTCCGAATTTGGTGGCGAGGATAAGGGGCGTGGCACCTCCGTCGTTGGCTGATTGGGTGTCGATATTGGCTCCCGTATTCAGCAGTGAAATAACCTTTGCCCTGTCTTTCAGCAGTGTGTAACGGATCAACTCGGAGTTTTTATCCGCTTTAATCTCCTGAGCAAAGAACCTGACACAAATGAAATCATTTCATAGATTTTAATATTTTACCGAGTGGTGATTTATTAAAGATAATCCGGAACAGGTTCAACTATTTAAATGAAGTTCTGTAATATTCCAGTAGCCTAACTTTAGTTACATTTTTACGAAATATGAACTAACTTTTAATTACATAAATAAAAATCAATTTTGAATGACACCATTGTTTGAATGTTTACATAATGTTTTACTGTGCAAAATTACAGTGGCGTACATCTTCAAAAGGGTCATATTAAAGAATATTAGGCATTATGTAAGGTTCCCAGGAGCAACAAACACCCAAGGAGAACGCAGCGAGCCTTTACACGCCCTAGCCCTTTCTTGCGTACGATTTTCATTGGACGCTCCTTTTGGCAAATTCATTTACGCGGGCGGTGGGGGGAAGAGAGAAATTGTCTGAACTTTCCCCTTCCGACGGTGGCAGGTGCTTAAGCGTCTAGCCAATGAGAAATGTACATACGAAAATGCGCGTCTAAAAACGCGTTGCTTTCTCCGTGTGTGGGATGTGATTGCTGCTCCTGGATGTTGCCAACTCGTTTTTCCCAATCCAGTTAAATAAATTAATAAAAACGGATAGGTTTCATTTCGCACTTATTTAAAATATATGAATTATTTGTAGAACGCCCGAATTTCTGTGGAATGGAAATTGTAATTGAAGGAAAACACTTACAAGATTACGAATATTGATGCCAAGGCCAAAACTCCGTCGTTAATGAATGATTTCATTTTTCCTCTAATAAAGGTAAGTTGATTTAATTTAATTAAATGTTAACTACAAAACTATCAACTTAAACTTCAATCGGATTTATTTGCAATTTTTTTTACAACATTTTAATTTTATGAATTTTATAACGTATAATTATGTTCTAGTATTAGTATCGCAATTGTAAATGTTATTTAATTTTTATTTTCCACATTTTCAAAAATTAAATGTCTTTTGTTTTACTCGTTTTTGACTATTTAATCCAAAAACTTTACCCGAATTCTTGGTTATCCAAAACCCATATCATCCAAACTATTTATTATTAGATTTTAAAAATGATTCATGATTTAAGTTTTTTGTAAATATTCATATAACTCTTATTTCAAAATTTCAATAATTATAAAAAAAATAACTTACGGCAGACTTTATCTGTTTTTCTCGAAATGAAAGTAATTAATTTCAATAATTGTCTTAAGTTATAAAGAAAGTTTATCTACGTTTTTTTTGCCTTATCTGCACGGATAACGTAGATAGATTTGCAAAACAAAATAGTTAAGAAACAGGTGGTGGCAATACCGTCACTAGTAGTATAATTATCACGTTCGTGCGTAAACCGATCTTTCGAAATTACGACGATAAATTCATTAAAATGTGTTTGGAAAAATTGACAAATTAAAATAATATGGTCTTACCTATATTCCTATCTCTTACTGTGATTTTTATTAATCCCTTATTTCAAAATCAACTCATTTTAGCTTTATTAAGATTTATTTTTAAATTATTTTCTTAATATATGATTACGTCTTATTCAAATCCACAAATTTAGGTAAGGTTTATTTAAAAAAATATTTAGAAACTAACCATGGTTAGTTACAATATTATTAGTGTTATAATATGTAATTAATAGTTTAAAATTTAACCGACAGAGGGCGCGATATTGTGTTGTAAAAAATATGCGGAGAGAGAGAGGCAGAGAGCCAGAGAGATAGACCCTGAACTGCGAGATGACAATGTGATATTGAAATAAGAATAAGTTTCTTTTACGTTTATAAAACTAGATATATTTTAATACATTAAAACCATTCAAATTAAAATGTTGTCATTTATTCAAACATAAGATACGGCAAAATATAACAATTAGGTTTCACTTTTAAAATCCATTATTAAAAAGATTGGGATAATTATTCCTTTTATGTTTCAATATTTTTCAATAAGAAGGAAATTAAAAATTGTCATACACAAAGTAATCTTAAAGTATATCAATAATAAAAATAACAGTACCTTTATCACTCGCTACACAAGCTGAAACTAAAGTAACACTGGAGGTTTTGTAAGCAAGAAAAAGACTAATCGAACTAGCAGTCAAAATCATTCAAAGTTCGAAGTCAAATGGTGAAACGAGAATAAAAGGAAAACACGCTCGTGATTGAAATGAAGAGGAATTCTCCGAATCGCGGTTGTGAAACACGCCGGTTTTCCAGGTATCAAAGACCTCTTAGGATTATAAATTGAAAAAAATATATTCCGTATACCTTTCATACAATTCTTTTTAATTTAATTTCACATACCAGGCAGAGCATTTACATCCTGCTTAGAAACGGGTCCTTCTAAGTTCAAGGCAGTATGAACTTCCGTATTTATGGCAGATTAACCAATTTCACACTTGAGTCGCAGGGTTTAACAGGTGCTATAGATGATTGGAGATATTTTTTCTGGGAACCAGTCGCAGCGCGGGTTAGCAGACGAAATTTCTATTAATTGGAAGATGCAATTTCATATTCGGAAACTCATCTTGATTATTGATTGAAAATACAGAATGGCATCTTCAAAGTAAAGGTTACATTCCGGTTTGAATAAAAACCTTGCGACCAGTGGCGTAGCTGGGGGGGGGGATGGCGATTTGCACCGGGTACCACCCGTTTTGGGCCGTTTTTCGGGTAACAGCTGACCGTAAAAAAAAATAGAGAAATCCGAAAAAAACTTTTTTACACGTTTTGACTAGTAATTAAGTAGCACACCACGATAACCGCACCGGGTTCCACTCATGCTAGCTACGCCACTGCTTGCAACACTTACATTAATCATGATATTAATTAATATTAATAATATATTAATTATGTTTGAATCATGATATTAATTAATATGAATATTATATTAATTATGTTTGAAGTAAACTAAAGCTAGGTTCAGCGAATGACAAAGATATTTTTTTCAACACGTTCTGCAAAACATTACTTAAAGGGCCACTGAATCATTTTAAAATTTCAACCTGAATTTCTTTACCTATAGGCTTTGTCAGTTTCAAACGAAAATGACACGCAGCGCCTCTCGGGGAGAGCTCAAGCGTAACTTGATTAAAAGTTTTTCCCCGCCCCATTGAAATTAATGTAAACTTGGCAATAACTAAACGTTAATTAACCTACCAAATGATATAAGAAATATTCCATTGAAAATTTTTCCCGTTTATATGAACTTAAATGTAATATAAAATCGTCTTGAAAAATCGTTTATCGCTTTATAACATCCAAAAATAACATTTTAACGCGTCATGTAGATAATCGAACAGCTGCTCGTCTAGGTAAATTTTGGGTTGTCAACGCGCTCATTAGAAAGCAAAATGAGCTTTTAGAAAGTAGGTTGTAATTCTAAACGATATTAATACTTTTGCAGAATTTTGTCATCAGTGAATTATAAATATGACCTGAAATAAGTTTCGAGGTTTATTTAAAAGCTAGTTAAGTATCTTTTCATCCATTGGTTCGTTCACAATGTATCTTTAAAGTAGACGAAAATTTTAAGGCGGTGACTCTTACCCAGTCTTAAGCCTCGGTTTAATCTACCGCGTATTTTGAAACGGAAAAACCCGATTACTATCGTTAAATGATGGTGAACGCTAATTGTAATATGAAACAAATAATGAAATACGTGGGAAATTTTTCGCGATAAAAATATTTTAGAGAATCTACGTATACAAAATGTCAAGCTCTTTTGGTAGGCAATCGTATATTTAACGTTAGGGAAACAGCTAGTTAACGAAGACCGCTCAGAAGTTCAAGGGCAGTGCATACGAGCGACGTCTATGACTCAAAAAGTCTACGATATAACAATTAGTGTAAGTAATTTAATTTTAATTGTCATATAATTTCTTTAAAATATTAATATTACTTTAGGTTGTACAAGATAGAAATATTTAAATTTCAGCGCGAATCACTGCTCTCTCCCTAGATATGTATATCTTGGATTACGCATGATCTTTGAGCCCGCCTGTATCGAAAATATAACGATAAAATCTTAAAGGCTTTTTTTTGTTTTCTTCTAAATTCATATATTATGGAAAAATGTTATCAAATGTTTTTTTAGAAACGATTTGTTAATTTACTTTAAATCATGGCTACATTTACAACGGGAATTGTAGTTTATTATTAACCAAGTTACGCGTGAGCTCGCCCCAAGAGGCGCTACGTGTCAATCGCTCGTAACTCTATAGTAATTGTAGATCCGACCAATCAGAAAAGGGCATTATAAATGCTCAATTTTTGGTGACCGTGGTGTGGGAAACTGGTTATGATTCTATGATCCTTTAATAGTTTTTAAAAGTGTTTCAAAAACTGGGATAGTTAATGTGGAGGGGGGACAGGAATGTAATTTCAAGTTTCCATTTCACAATCCCTGAAAAGACCCCTTAAGGACAATTAGAGGGATTCTGTAATCGTCTAATCACTATGGAATACTTAAACTTTTACAGAAAGTGTATGCATAATGTTGCTTTACTGTTCAATTTATTTTCTCCAAATATGGACCGACATCCATGTAACGAGTCTAGGGCAGCCCCTTCTACATATTAAATAAAATATCCTTTTTATCAAAGTAGTTGGAAGGTTGATTTAAGGGGAAGTTCGGATCAATGAAGGCACAGATATTTGAAATGTTTTAGAATTAAAGAGTTATTTTTTGGAATTATTTTAAAAAGCAAAATATATTTCTAAAATAATTTCCATCAATTTTTTCACCTTTTATATATTTTAAAACCCTTTCCTTAAATTTGAGCCTTGAAACTGTAACAGTAAACTGAGAAAATTTTCAATTGTAAAGGAGTACGCGTGTTTAGTTCAGAATTATGCATATTCTAATGGAAATATTGAAAATGAATTTTAAAATCAGCCACCATGGATATAAAATAGGGCTGTGGGATAAAAAATTCGAAAGAAAAAGACATACTACCAAGGTTTCTTAAGAAACCTTGATACTACGAGCTGAGTTATGTTGCTTGATAAGGCACCATATTTTTGAAGCGCTTATTTCTGGCATTGATTTTCAATGCTATAGACGCAGTGCTTCCATATGCCTTGAATTTTTCCTTTTTCCGGTATTTTTCAACCTTTAAAAACGCTATAAGTGAATAAAGCAATTTAAGAAGAAAAACGGAAAAATGATGGAAATTTAATAAAGGGTCATTATAAAAGTAATGAAAGTCACGATCTAAATATCTAGAGCAACTTTTGAGGATATGTTTATGCAAAATTATTCAAATGTAAGTAATTTTGTAATAAATAAAACCTTAAATTTGGATTCATTTTCAGAATTAATCTGAATATCTATATAAATTAGTATTAAGAGTGAGGGATACAAAATGGAAATTTCTAGGTCAAAAACGTGAAAAACGGGATTTTTCATTTAATGAAATTATCGCAATAGGAAAATTTTATATATCAAATGTGGAAGCCCTGTATAGACGTCTGCTATGCTGTCGTAACTGGATCTTGTACAAAGACTACGCGTAGCTTTATACAGTCTTTGATTCTGTAGTTTGAAACATCTGCAGTTTTGTGTTTCAAACTACTACTCACAAAATATAATAACCTTAATAAATATTCTGTATATTAAAATTTTGTATAAATACATATGAAATTAAACGGTCAAAGGAGTTTGCAACTTCCTATGTAAGCTAATTCGCTTAATGAATTTAATGAATTTATAAAACAGACATGTACTAAATTCTATCTATTCAAGTCTGCACTTATTATTTTAAACTTCTGGTTTAAAGTAGAATTATACATTAGTATTTGAATTTGGCATGCATCATCAAAAACTGAAGATCCTCACAAGTCAAGTACCCGCTGGTAGTAAAAAAGAGTGATCTTGGAATTACATTAAAATGACCACATTTCTTTCTAGAAAGGCCTGTTGAAATGTGTGCAGTTACACTGCAGTAGCTTGTTTGAATTGTTAAAGAGACTTTCAAGAAAGACCTAGTCGAATTGAAATAAGTCATTCAGTCGTAACTTTGGGTTCACAATTTACGGCATGTTAACTTTAATAACTTCCTTGATTAAATTGATTGCAAATCTCTTTTATTGATGAATTTTTACTAGTTTAGTTTCTATAATGAGTTTCAGCAATTTAAATGTTGTAATTTTACACGTAATCCTTTACAATTGAAAATTTTCTCAGTTTACTGTTACAGTTTCATGGCTCAAATTTAAGGAAATTGTTTTAAAATATATAAAAGGTGAGAAAAAATTGATGGAAATTATTTTAGAAATATATTTTGCTTTTTAAAATAATTCCAAAAATTTACTCTTTAATTCTAAAACATTTCAAATGATCCGAACTAGCCCTTAAATCAACCTTCCAGTTGGTTTGATAAAAGCATTTTTTATTTAATAGCTGTCCCTTTGCTCTGCCTAACAGGGCGTATTTTGCCTAAAATTTATAATTGAAAATAAAAGCCATAAGTTAGAAAATAAATAGGTTTTATTTTTAAATATATTTTGAACAGACATTTTAATATTATTGAATGTAATTTAAAATATTGAATATTATTTTAAATATTTTACTTAACCAATTATCATCATTATTTCAAAATGTTATGTCAAATTGAGTTTTAATTTCCCATTAAGACTTAGATAACAAGATAATATGTGTATAACTGGTTCTAGTAAGCAAGTGAAATATACTAATTTTGGTAAAACTTTCAATCAAAAACAGACCTTTGATAAGATAGTGATTATGGGTAGCATAGCATGATTTGTGAAGAGCTTTTTATCGTTTACTTTTATCTCAATCATGTATCAAGAGTTTTCCAACTCTGCGGAGCTTTCAAATAAAAAACTAACCATGTGTAATTTTTATTAAAAAACTAAAAACAAATTCTACGCGCGTAGTGTAAGTAAGCACATTTATCAACAGTACTTGAATGTTGGGTCTCAAGACCTGTTCTGGCTGTACTACCTTACAACGGTATGGATCGTACACTACTGATCCTCAAATAACAATAATTTCAGTCTACTCACTCTTTAAGCTTTTGAAAAATTAAGACGCCTTTACATAGAGGATTAAGTTTGAATGCCCAAAACGTTTATTGTTATGAAAAAGTATTCAAAAATTTACCATACTTCATTACTGTAATTATAATTCCCAAAATTATTAACACAATGCAAGATAGATACACCTAAATGAAAATTAAATTATTATTTTTTTTAACTTTGTAAAAAATCAGCTGGGTAAAAAAACTTATGGAAGAGATAAAACAAAATGAACTTAAAACTAAATTTCACTTTCCACAAAATTCTTTCTGGTACAACTAAATACGTTATTTTTAACCTTGAATATATGATCGGGTTCAACGGGCTAATTTTCCCTACGAAGCAAAGGCTTAACGGTTAAATGTTAATTACTATTCAACTGCAAGTAAATTAATTACGATAATGATAATTTTTACTTAAAAAATACTTAATTACGTATAAATAATGAGATTTAAATAAAGTTCCCATAAGAAATGGTTTATTATTTCTTGAGTAAAGTGCGAAAAACAACGTTAACTCGAAAACGGACAAAATTTGATTTTAGCATTTTTCCGGGAAACTGGCTACGAGCTGATCAGTTGGCCTCCATGTCAAAAATGGTAAACTAACTTATTACAGTACGAAGCTTCTTATCTACAGTCGACTAACTTTCGTTAAATGACGGGATTCCAATACGTTTCTCGCTGAAGTTGACAGTAGCAACAAATCCGTATGGCTATATCTGTACTGTACACCAACGCTGATACATTAATAGTAATTGTAGTACTTCTAGGCATCCACAATACTGAATCTTGGGCATAGAAATCGCTTAAAATAAAGTTATAAATTTTTAGCGACCCGACTATTGATTCTCCTGCGCTTGGCTGTATTAATTTTAGCCATAGGAAATCGCGCTGACCCCTTAAATAAGAAGGCGTGTGGGACAGTCCGCTCGTCCTCATTGTAGTAATTAGGGTCGCGATATGTACCAAGACCACGCCAACGGAAGGATAGGAATAGGACACCCGTGGCGAAAGTCTGACACCCATGCGTTGTGGGATTACAACTTTTAATGACCGTCAATTTCCGACCATATTTACAAACGAACAACTTTTGTTATTTTATGAATTACTATAGCATTAAATAACGAAATTTTACTTTGACATATATATTTTGTATTTTTATATATATATTTATACATCTATTAGTGAAATATATAAATAAATAAAATAATTCCACAGCTCAAATATATTTATCAGCATGCAGTTATATAATTAGCCTTTTCAGTTTACTTAGAACCACCTAGCGGCTATCATACTAATAAATATAGAATATTTAGCCAATATTATCTGTTCGTCGCGAGCCCTACTGCAAAATATTTCGGAATTATAATAAGTAGATGGGTGAGTCCCTCGGAAAGTTCCTAGAAAATTTCGCTAATATGTGTTCCTCCAGGCAGAGCCAAGCGCGGTACAAGTTGGCCGTAACAACGTCATTTGCCAGAACGAAAATTCTGAAAAGTAAATTTTTTGATAACGTTGAGAACACGACGCGGAAAAGGAAGTTTGGTCTAATTTCCAGAAAAACGAACTGGGGTGTAAGTGCTAGGGTTCATATTTATCAAAAATGACACGAAAGAGAAAAATTAAATAAACGTTAATTATACACCTTCAAATGCCTTATCGTTTAAAATTAATTTTATTCTGGGAGCGCCATAATTGAGCGAAATATCAATGATGTAAGCTTACCCAAAAACGTTGGAATTAAATTTTTATAGCCTACCGTTGCGAAAATAAAAATTTCTTTAAAAAATGCAAATCGACCGCCAAGAATCTGAGGGGTGGGGACTTTTAGTATATTTTTCTTTACTTTAAAAACTGCCTGTATGCTAAATTTCACCTTGTAATCTAAATTGTTTGATTAAAACTCTAAAGTGCCTGGGCTATCAACTCTTTCACTGCTTTGGTCATTAGAAATTTAAAATATCATTGAGTAGAAAATAGTCAATATTTATTTTGAGATCAGAAAAAGATAATTTTCATCACCACGGTTTTGTTCTACCATCTCTAACTCTCTCAGCTCTTCTTCAAAGTATTCCGGTTCTACGTCAAAAGGATTAATTCGTGACATTTTATAATTACATGAAAACTTGAAAAGGCGATTAGGGCAAACTAATTTCCTACAATCGTGAAAAAGAGACGAACGAAAACAGCCAATCCCAGCTTCGTGTCCCCTTATCCAATAAACATCCTGTCCAGTCGTTTCACGGAGAAGCCTATCGCTTAGGCGTCTACTCTTCAAATTTAAAGTTAATTATTTAGTGATAGCAATTAAACTAATTGCAATAAAAATTTATTAAAATTTTTATTTTGCATTTTAAGTCTATGCCATTGTTTTAACACCAAAAGTTAGCCGGAACTTGCCTTTAACTATAGTTTTATTATTTTGATTACCATTAATCAAGAAATTATAATTCGTTTTAGATGAAAGCTAACTTTATGTACCTTTTGTGTTCCGTGAATATTACATATTTATCATTTAAATAAGTTTAAAAGGAAAACCAACTTTTGAATCAGTCAGGCACCGTTGCTGTTAAGCAAATGTCCATGAAAAAATAATCTTCGCGAATTCCATGAAGTTAAAAAAAGGTTAATAGGTAGGCGACCTTGATTTAAATAAAATACATTAAATTTTAGGTGAATCATTTTTTTCAAATATTCAGCTGTAACGTTTACTAATGAACTATAATAATAAATGGCAAATTTAGATTCGCTTAAATTCACAATTGGAGTCGGCGAGCACCTTCGCAAATTTTCTTTTCTTCGCGAACTGATCACATTAGTTGGAATTTTAGGTTAAGACCTGGTGTTAGTATTATATTTTTCACTGTTTAAAACGGAGTGGATAATATTCCTAACGATTTGTTTTAGTCTGAATTAAGATTTTTGCATATATCACATGAGTTTTGAACTAAACGTGGTTACTGTATGGAAAACATAAAACTACGCAAAAGCAGGGCTTATGTTCCAGAGGGCAATTATATCTCTATAGTTAAAGTGCCACATCTTTGATTAAATAATTAAATTCTGAAAACATTTCTGATGTAAAGATTACAAAAATAAGTTTCGGACAATTTTCCTCTATGCCAAAATAAAGTTTTACTAAATTAGTTCAATACAAAACTAAAATCATTGTTAAACAAGGTCAATTCCTTACCCTTTAAAAATTTCTAGGAAGCCTTAGAGAATGCTTAATTTCTTGTTCTAAAGGAGATATCTTTAAAATAATTCATGATAAATTTAAGTATGTTTTTCTTAAATAAACTGAAAAGCTTTAAAAATACGTCATTTAGTACTTTTTAATAGGATATTTTAAATATACGCAGCTAGCTTAAGTATGCCTCTTTTATAAATGGCATGATTTTGTAAAATGTTCGTGACATATTTGAGAATTTAAAACGCCCTTATAAAATTTGCGTTGAAGATAATCGCCATGCCAACGGTGGTAACGACATTTATATCTAAGTGATATTAAACTTTGATAATCCTCTAATGAGTTTAAACTTTTAAATAATCTAATGAATTTAAACTTAAAAATAATCTTATCAGTTTGAACTTCAAAAATCATCTAATTACTTTAAACTTTGATAATCCTCTCATGAGTGTAAACTTTGATAATCCTCTTATAAGTGTAAACTTTGATAATCCTATCATGAGTTTAAACTTTGATAATCCTCTTATAAGTGTAAACTTTGATAATTCTCTCATGAGTTTAAACCTTGGTAATCCTCTTATAAGTGTAAACTTTGATAATCCTCTTATAAGTGTAAACATTGATAATCATCTCATGAGTTAAAACTTTGATAATCCTCTCATAAGTTTAAAATATGGTAATTAACCATCAATGTTGTACTGGTTCTATAAGGATCCATATTTTTGTTTAACTTCTCAAATATCAAAGCGCTCATAAATATTTTTATTCTCAGCTTTTTTGAGAATCACACCACTTCAAATAACGTTTAAAGCAAAACCAACTGAGGTAAAAGATTTTTCGTGATTCTTTCAATCTGCAACTTAAGCGTTTCTTTATTTTTCATTTGTGTGTTTGTTAACGTGAGCTTATTCAAAAATGCATGTTTGTCCATTATAATTAGAAATCATTGAAAAATTGCATTATTGTGTATATTTTTTAAAATTTCCGCCAGCAGTTAAATAAATTAGAAAAGACTGGATTGATGTCGCGTACAGGAATTAAAGGGTGGATTTGAAAACGAGGAAAACTCTGTTGCGCAATGTTTCGTTATAAGGAAAATTAAGAAAATAAACTAAAAACGTTGACGGATAATTTTTTCTTTGGGAGATGAGTATTAAATTTGTGCTTTAAGTTATGCAGATATAATTAATCTATCGTAAAAACAGACTTTTCCTTGCGTTACAATACAACTTTTTAACTGTCGAACATCTGAGATGATACTTATATTAAAAATAAAGTATTTAAATATTTTCAACAAATTCCAAGTAGGGAACTTTCTTTTTAAAAAAAATCCGTACGCGTCCACGTAGAGCGGATTTTTACTGTAAAATACAATGGCACTATTAAAGGTGCTTTTGAAATAAATTCTTTATAACCTTTCGGAAAGAGCGCTTTTAACTCGCCCTCTATTGAAAATATAAAATTTAGAAAATTTTATGATGTCCTTAATTCGAACGATTTTCTGTTATGATGGGTTACATAATGTAGATCAATAGGGTCATGACAACGTGAGCCCCAGTGACGTTGCTTAGGGCCTTCTGGCCGGTAACTGAAAAAATAGTGTTTGGAGCCCGTTACGGAGTAAGATAATGTCTGCGTCCAGTTGCTAGGTAATGTGATTTCTAGGGTCCGTTGTGAGGCCAGTTGTTATTTAGAACCCGTCTTGTTGAAAAATTATATCAAATGTACATATCGGACCTCAGTGACGGGCCCGTTGCGAGGTTTTATAAAACTTAGGGCCCGTTGAGATGCTATGTGTTGTCTATGGCCCGTTTTAACGTAAGATGACTTTATAGGACCCGACTAAAAAATATAGCTTGGGCCCACTAAAAGGCAAGGTAAATCAAACGATTTAGACATTTAAGGGTCCTGAACAAAGCTAAATAATAAATAGGACCCGTTGTACGTTATGTGTGATCTTAGACACGTTACAAGCTTGATAAGGTATAGGGGTCATGACTAAGTTAAATGTTTGTTAGATATGGTTCAAAGGTAAATGTTTATCCGTAACGAAGCTAGATTGTATCTATGTACGCCAATCAAAGGTAGCCGGGACGTTGGGAGGTGATTGTGTGGACTTCACTTTATGGTGTATCGAATCCTTAACAGCCATCAATATCACGCTTGCCACCTATAAAAAGTTCAATCACTTAACGAGGTGAACTGCCTTTTGTCAATAACTTGTGGAAAGAGATGCAGTAGATCCTGAGTTTCCGAAATTTGTGTTGTCAGCTGACGAGGCCAAATTATCCCGTAAAGGAATAATAAATCGAATGACAGTAACCAGTGGAGTCAAATAAAATCTCACGCGATTACTCTTAGAACACATCAAGAGCAATTAAGCGTAAAGGTCTGGTGTGGCATTGTGGGAAACCATTTAGTTGGACCTAACTTTCTTCCACCTAGGTTAAATTGTGAGGCGTATTTGTGTTTCTTGCAAGACATCTTAACCGAGTTATCGGACGACGTACTTTTAGCAACTCGAGCGCGAATGAGGTTTTTTCGCGATGGATCTCGACAAAATTTTAACTCGCAAGTATGGGAACAGCTTGATTAGGCAATAATTTTACTTAATTTAAATCAAAAAACTACGTTTCTCAATAGAATTACTTCAAATTTCCCGTGGAATTTTTCGTTGGGCTTAAAAGCATTCTATTGATATTTTTTTAGACTTGCTAAAAAAAGTAAAAGTTATTCTTAACAAAATATCTTTTGAACAATTACCCATTTTAAAGGTATTTTAAAATAGTTTTTTTTTAATAATTTTCAAGAGGAATAACAACTATGTTATATTGATCGTCGGCACCTCAAAATAAAGCTGTTGTAATTGGTAATCTAAAGCTTATCATACTTAGCCACAATTATTGAAATTCCAAAATATGTTTAAAATGAAATGTTTTTTAAAAGTTAATGAAACAGTTTAAGTTTTGCCCATCCTGATCTGCGACGTATCAACGCTATAGTCTGAAATATGACATCACCTTAAGCAGTCAAAAAGAATTTAGAATATGTACTACTAATATAAATAATACTCTATGAAAATTATGTTTTGACATCCAATGCACTGGGAGAGTTTGGGAGAAGCAGCTTGCTTGTTTCAACCTTCGAATGTTTTGTCTTATCAGTTTTGAGAACATAATTTTCCCAAAAATTCTTAATCGGCTCCGAATGTGGATCTCCGAATGTGGATCTAGATCTGGTTACTGCTCCAAAAAATATTAGAGAAAAATTTATGCTCCTTGATTTTTTTCCGAGCCGTAGCGTAGGCAAACTCTCTAGGCGGCTCCGACAATACACTAATATAATAAAATATTTCGCTTGCCAAGAGATTAAACACACTGTACTAAAACAAAGAAATTATATTTGAATAAACCAAAGCTAAAATTTTTATCAAATTTAATAAAAAAATATTTTAAAGACTTTTTAAAGTATGCAAGTATGGCACATATGTTCAGTGCGTTTTAGAATAATAAAATCCAAATAGAAGCTGTATATGTTAAATTTATATACGTGGATTGAACTAAACATAAATGATAATTTGAAATTCACCAAACTTCTTCTGAAGTTTTAAAACTAAAAGCTCTAAAATTAGTAGTAAATTTTAAAACCATGAAAATTGCCATAAGATAAATTGCGAACTCAACATTAAAATCAAAAATATTGGGACAGACTTTGCTGTTTTTTATTGCGAATTCTGAAAGAAAGAACCAAATTTTGTACGTTCAAGAGACAGCCATACACAGTTAACAGGCTTAAAGCTAGCTTCCAAAGGTGATTTAAATACCACGAAACCGGGCTTTATTGGTCTATGGAAAATCCCATAAACGAATGTAAGTGAACGGCACAAGCTCAGCTTTTTACACTTTTCAAACGCTTTGGTTGTTTAAGCTTTAGGGTGATAACGTGAAATCATAGTTGATCGATTTTTGGTTATGATCTATAACGTATCATTACAATTATCCCAATATCAATATCCACAACCTTCTGAATTATGCTCGAAGCAAACTTTGAATTTGAGGTGACGGTGATTAATATGAATGCTCTTAACACTGCTTACTTTAATTTTCAACTATTATCGTTGATTAGTGCGGAGAAGAGGAACCGAAATAATATATTTATAATAAATTATAATTTAACCTGAATCTCGCGGAACACAAACTGCAACGAGCCAATAGTTTAAATTTTAATAGAAATGCACCCTTATATGCATTTTAGTTTTATTTATGAAGTTTTCAATTTGAGGGAACTCCCGCAGACCGTAGAAGCAAACATCTCGAATATCTTAAGCCTGAGGAGGTACATGTGCATTTTTCAACCGAATTTCAGGAGCAGATATTTACGTCTCTGTTAATGGATATAATTGTGTAAAAAAGTTTCAATTGCTTAAGTTTATGACAAAACTTTAAATAAATGAACATCTTGGACATTTTTATTGATCAAAGCTAGGCTGGCCATGAATTCGAAAACCAAAACTAGCAGTTCTTTGCCAGACATAAATTTTTATATTTTTTGAAGCCGCTTAACAACAAAAAGATTTTAATGTTCTCTCTTTGAATCTTCGAAGTATTTCAAGATAAAAAACTAACTCCCTCGAATATATATTAAATGTTACTTCCCTAAAACCGGTTTCTACCACGTACCGGATTTAAAGGTTGGATGTTATTACAAGGAAAATGCTATTGCACCATGTTTCGAAATGATTAATAGGGAAAGTTGTTCTACTAAGCTTTGGGAGTTCATAAATATATTGTTTTATTTGGGAAGTTAATATTTAAACAGTAGATCAGAGCCCAAGGAATAGTTTGATTTGCTGTCGTAGTAAAACTGATTTATCCGAAGTTTAGCGCGTTATTTTGTACTACATTTTTATATAGTTGAGCCTTTCTTAAAACTAGTACAGTTATTCCTTAATAAGAATTTTCATCGATTCTCATGACACGTTTATGACTGCATTTCTTTGCAATCTCTTTCAAGGATCAAACCAATTTATTTTGGCTTGACCAACTCGTAAATTTTTAAAGTCACATTTTTCGGTGAAAAATAGGTCTTTTTTCCATCGGACCAAAGATTTTCGTAGGTGTCAAATGATGCTCTACAAATACTCAATTGACAAAATTGATCAAGCACCTAGTGGTAAATTTTTTTTCTAAAATTGTGAAAATATTTTCATAAAAATATGATATTCAACAATCAATGTCCCTCAGGTATTTATTGTAGTAGTTTTGGTAAAAAAATCACTTGTCCGAATTAAAAAAAACGCCCGGTATATTTGTAGTTTGTTTGGTTTGGAATAATGTTTAAATATACAAGATGGTTAGGTTGTTATAGCGCGCTTATTAATTTTATATGTAGGTTGATTAAAATGTTGTTTATAATTAATTAACCAGGTTTTCCTTCAGTTAAAATTACTCTTTGGTTGTTAATGCTTAGTGGATTAGTTATATTAAACGACCGGGTGATTAAGATAATGTTTTAAATATACAGGGTGGTAGAGAAAAGCCTAATTTCTGAAGTCATTCCTTTTGGTATATAATAGTACGTTTATTAAGTTAATGTACAAGCTAATAGAAAATTGGTTTAAATGTAAATTTAATAGTCCAAACGTGTTAAATACATCAGAGGAATTGTGTGTTCTCAAACGTCCGTGTCATCTAGTTCTTCTTCTATCCTTGGCGACCACGAAAAAGCTATAATAAATTACAATTTTAAAGTGTCATTCCAAGGTTAAATGTCTACTGAGAACAAATATTTATGAAAACAAATTTTCGATTTACCTGTAGAAAAAGAATTTGGCGAACTTTTTCCCGTCTTTTCTTCTCTTCGTTAGCTAATTGAAAAACAACTTTATCGGTAAAAAACCTTACAATTGCTAATTTCAAATAAAGCAGAGAATAAGACGATGCTTTAACGTTTGTTTTCTTTAGAAAGGATCCGATTGTCTTATGAAACCTTTATCTTATAACATTTAATGGATTCAATTCAATATAATTTTATTTTAGGTTCAAATCGTCAAGATATTTTTAATAAACCATTTAAAAAAGTATTTATATTTAATTCATTATCTTCCTATCGAAAAGCTAATTGTTTTAAAGCTATTATAAGTAATTCTAACGTAGATAACATTTAAAAGAAATTATACTTACACACAACTGGTTTGAATTGAAAAGTATTTGGAATTACACCTCTTTTAGTAATAAAATGATTGTCTAAAAATAAATAAATCGGTATTAGATTTGCTAATTTATGGCGATTCATTTAACACTTCTTAATACTAAAATGCACGAACAAGAATTCAATTGAAGACTATCGTTAGTACATTTACATCTTCTGTTTCAATGATTCCTTGTTATATTAAATATACATCTAACATCTTTAAATGTACTTGAAAGAGTTTAAAAATAAGGTCTTAACCCGAAGGTGAAGAAGTGATTCTGCCTTTTGGTGGGGCGGAGGGATGGTTAGAACTTTCACCTCGCAGCAAGTGGAATTACACCTGGTTTAAATTTGGGAAAGCTTTTTCTATCTCGTCAATTTTCTGATTGACATAAACCCTTGTTGAGCTAACCGTTAATGGTAAATGTAGGAGGCTATTGACTCGAGTGGCATTAAGGACTCGCGACCACCTTTATTCGTAGTACAACACGGCCACCTGAATTAATGGCATTAAAAATTACTCAAGGCCTTTAGTGGTATTATCTAAGCTTTTTATTATTATTATTGTTACTATAAAATTGCAAAAAACGTTAAGCACCTTTGACTTGAACCCCATGGAAATTAAGAACTTTGCGCTTCCAAAACCCCAAAAAACTTACGAGGCGAATGCACCGGCCCCTGCCCAAGATAGCCCACTTAAGAAAACTATAATAATTTCAACAACACATTATGGGGTTCGTAATTAAAGAGGGAGCTCTAAAGCGTAAATGATGTATTACTTTTTTCTAATAATACTATTTAATAAAGAAAATTTAAAACAAACCTTTGACTAACTCATCGATTTGGATTTCCTCATTGTTCACGGCTAGGCTGACCGTGATAGCAAGAGTTAAAACCAGCAGAACTATAAGACCGACCTTCATCTTTCTCGGAGCGATTTAACAGCAATGAAGTCTTAAGATCTTCTCTCTTCGAAATCTCAGACGTATTTCGTGAGAAAAATACCACGACTCTATTATTTATCAACTATCTTTGCGCTGAAACAGGTTCCATTACCCGAACACGAGTTTATATATGAATAATCGTGTTTATTTCAAAACGAGGAAGTTGCCGACACATTATTTTTGGTAATGGGTATATTAATTTGCAAGTTGATAAGTGTTTTTTTTTAATAATTTTTAAAAAATTGTTTCAGTATTATATTACATAAACTGAAACCTCTTCAAATTAACTATTAACTATTTTTTTTAAATTATAAATATGTTCCGCATAAAGTGTGGGTAAATCTCTCTTTAATTATATCTATTTATGATGAAGAACAATAAAAACGGAATTTCGGTTGGTGTATTTTGACCTGAAACGTGCCGCATTGGTGACCCCACGACCTTTCCTCCGAGATATTTGTTGGTTAAGCTTCCCAAGTATTATTATAATTTCAAATTATGGCCCGTACCAAAATGTTCCACCGAAATAACACTCAGCTTAAGTAGAAAGTTCCGGTTGTCTTAGGTGTTTTCGATTTTTTGTAAAGGAAATGTATCAATTTTAGTGTGGAAATTATATTAAAGTTTGTGTGGAAACTCTCTCAGGTTCGTGTGGTAACTCTGTTTATTTCGTGTGGAAGCTCTAATTAAGATTTTGTGGTAACTATTTGATGTTTTTGAGGTGACTCTCTAAATTTTGAATAAACAATTTTTAATTTTTGTGTAGAAATAAAGGAAAAACACTACGATTAAAAGGTATAAGCAAGAAAAGTAAAGATATAGTAAATTAAAAACAGAAGCTAAAAAAGGTTTATAGATAGTCTATAAATGTATTATAAAATCCTCCGTTTTGGAGGAACTCTTCCTCTTTCTTCATCAAAAATGGATAAGTTAAAAGAAAATCCTTGTCACGATTTATTAATTGCGCGAATTTATTTTGCTACCCTGGCTTCTCTCAACAGATAGGAAGTGCTCTGAAGAACGGACGACTTGACTGTATTTACTTACCACTAACTTATTATAACCACAATAAAGAAGCAACCGACCCCCTTCATAAAGCCATCATTTATAAAATAAATTACCAATTTTAAGATTTTTCCAATGGTAAATCCCGCCGTCCCTGCCATCATAGATTCAAGGGACTATACGTACAATAATTCCCCTTTAAAGGAATACCCGCGTCTCTTTGACCATGGCCTTTTCGTTCACTACTAGCTAACCATCTACTTGTACCGCTATTGAGTACACGCCATATTTTACCCCTCCCCTTTAGGTGCATCGAAAAAAAAGATAATAATCTATTTTAATGAACGAAAATCAACTAAAATTATAAAAATTAATAAGTCTTAATAAAAAATAAAAAACGGCTCATTGTACCATTATTTGTATATGGTAATTTTATTTTAAAGCAGAATCTTCGTAATGTTCCCCACGGGCCACCGCTATGACAGACATGTCAATATCGCTCAAGACAAATGAATATTTTCGCCAAAACGTTGGGGTCCAAATGAAATTTTTGGTGAATTTAAACCTTTGTTCGCTTCTCGTTTTAATTTATTTTTTCCCAATGTGCTTCTCGATTATTCTACTTCAGTAAAATATTAAAATAAAAGTAGGTTTAGAAAATTGCCCTTGAAGAGCTTAAAAAAATCTATTTGAAAAAGGAATTTATACACTTCAAGTAAGCTACATGAAAACTTTAATTGGAAAACGTCTACCGTAGCAATTATCGGCTTATGTATATTGAAAAATTTCGCCCTTTTTTAATAAAAAAAAGCCTTATTTAAATCACTTAGAGGAATGTAAATCTACGTCGGAATTCACTGATCTCTAATTTTAGTGCGTACTCCCTACACTTATGGAAATAACCAATTTTTTACTTTTCCGCTCATGCACAGATACATCACGCCAGAAATGGACAATAAATGATACAACCGTTAAAGAGAAATACTCCTTTACAAATTTGTTAGTTAGTATTTAAGCCTAAAATATTTTGTGATCAATACACCTCATACTATGGGCTAGAGTTTGACATTTCCAATTAAAGTACATTATTTGGTATATTAAAATCAATATTAATTTTACTATATGGTAGACACCCACCGCTGAACATGTTGGACCACCACCAGTCTATTCTTTTTCCAGGCAAGTTAACTTAAAGGGGGACAGGCAGAATCAAACTTAGGCCTTTAAGTAATGTATAAAAACTGAATAAAAATTAAAATTTAAAAACCTTTTTCTAGAAGTCAGGCGCGTGAGATGACACAATTCGTATTTTTTTTAAATACTTTTGAGAGTTTCTCATAAAATATCTGATGAATAAACACAAATATGATTACGACGAAGCAGAAAAACAAGTGATGTCCTGGAAATGCTGTTGAAAATAAGTTTAAGAAAAAGGGAGATAATTTCCAACAAGTTTTTTCAAGAAATTAGTAGAAATGCTGTGTAAACTAAAAAACACAATTAAACTACAAGAAATAAATTTAAAAAAAACATGTATGAAAAGGTCTATAATTTATTTTGAAAAATAGTGAGAACCGTTCTGACAGCTATAAAAGCGTTGTTGAAATTTCGAGTTCAGAAATTAAGCATTCAGCAAAATAGTCAAAAAGTTCAGACAGAACCGTTCTGTCGGCTAAAAATGCGTTGTTGAAATTTTGAGCTCAGAAATTCAGCATTCAGCAAAATAGTCAAAAAGTTGAAACAGATCAGAAATTCAGCTTTTAGCAAAATAGTCAAAAAGTCCAGACAGATCAGAAATTCAGCTTTGAGCAAAATAGTCAAAACGTTCAGACAGAACCGTTCTTATGGCTATGAATGCGTTGGTGAAATTTTGAGTTCCGAAATTCAGCATTCAGCAAAATAGTCAAAAAGTTCAGATAATAGGATTTGTAGAAGGTTTCCTTCTAAATTCAGCAGTTCAGACAGTTCAGAAATTCAGCAAAATAGTCAATCCCTTTGTTTTTTGGAACTTTGTCAACTTGTTATTTTTAAGTTGGTGTCTGTTATCATTTTGGTTTCAAATGAAAGGCAACTTGATATCAGATTTATTTTTTAACTCTCCGAGGGGACTTTGTGCCCTAGGAGTGGTTATACAACCTCCTTGTCTGTCTGTCTGTGGGTCTGTCTGTCAGGCCTGCGTTCGCATTTTCGGGGCAAAGGGTAATCACTGCGTACCCAGTTTCTTAGAATCCGGGAAAAGGTTTTTCCAAAAGCGCCCTCTTTTTGTCATTGGGTGTAGTATAATTTTTTAATCGGCCGGGATTCGAACCCGAGCTCTCTTGCACGACAGGTGAGCGTTCTACCGCAGAACCACGGATACAGTTACACTTCACTGAAAATTAAAAACTCTTCCGAGGAGAGGTATATTTTTGCTTGCCAACTTGTTTATTATCACTTCAGCTTGACGGATTTGTAAAACGTAATGATACACGACAATTTTAACATACACTTGGTATTTACCGAGAATGAATTGCAAATTTGACACCAAAATGGAGATGTTCGAGGTCACAAAACCAGAGATTGTTAAATTAATATTTTTATTTGCACGGGTTGGTTATAGATCTGCTTTAGTTTCAATAAAAGCCTTCTTTTCAACAGCAAATGTTCTGTCATTTCGGAGTGATAAACGAAGATGTCTACTCATTAGTTCATAAATGTTTGTAGGAAAACTAACTAGCAAACATTTACAAAAGTTGTATGTGTAGATAAACGCCATTTAATGATACAAATAATACCAATGTTTAAAACAAAAGTGTAGAATGCCGCTTGTTTAGTATTAATAAACTGGGAAAATGAAGCTTTTCTAATAATCTCTCCAAAATTAACAAGCGATGTTTTTTCGGTAGCTTGGTATTTCTGATCGAAACGGTTATATCTGCTTAGTATGAAGAGGAGTTATCAAAAGCAAGCTAGTCTTTTCAAACCGCTAACGAAACCTTTATTTTAAGACCTAAGTTTTGCGCCCTTTCAAAATATCAACTAACACAAAATTTTAGAATTAAATAGTGAGCTATCTGTTTTCAAAAAATTATCTCCCAAGAAATTAAAAGGTTTTATCAAACCTTAAATTTAAGATACATTTTGCGTTTTCACTGACGCTTTAAAGTAACGATAAAATATTATTGTCGAGCTAAGCCTTTCACTTGTAGGGTAATATTTTTGATTTTAGGTATTTGTTACGATTATTTGAATGATTATCATAAACGCTTAAACTTCAGAAAAAGAGGTTATCTATGTCGAGTTTTTTTAGTTGTAGACGTATTAACGGTTAAATTATATAGTTGTGACATTAATACTACTTGAAAATAATTGCATCTTTGTAAATCCGGACACTTCCAATTCCGACCACTTATGTTTATCTTAGTTTACTTTGCATATAAGCAATTGTAGACCTACATTTAATAGGTCTATTTAATACCTCGATTAAAGGGCTAACTGAAAAATATAGCTTCAAGGCTAAATTCGAAGAACTAAGGAAAATATGAGTATAATTACACGACCACGAAAATTAGCCTAATTAAGGTTATGCAAATTTAAGGGAATGTCGTTCCACTTCACTCACAAAATAAGCACTCATTTCCCTCTAAGAAAGTTTAAACTTAAGTTTTGAAAAACCTTTTGGGTTGTCATTGCAAAACGAATGACCATTGAATCTTTTCCCTTTAGGAGCTAAACGCGAAAAAGTAAGAGGAGACCAACATTCAGAGGAAATGGAGCTTAGATTCTCCTAAATGTTAGTATCCTTTTACTTTTTCGAGTTCAACTTAGTATTCCCCGTCTAACGGTGGTTTTGGTCTTTTATGGGTGAAGATAATTCACGGGGAGTCGACAGACGCCACGGGACCAAAGACACAGTTATTTAAAAGGAAGTCAAAACGGAACACAGGCGACGGAGATTCTTTCTCCGCACGGCGTTTGTGACGTGGTTTATTAATAAGTTTTTTCTGATGTGTTCAGCTGAAGCCTTGGTCCTTCTTGCCACTCTGATGGCGTTATCCCTTCAAACATTTCCCGTTTTCGGTACACTCGGAGCTGCTTAAGGTTTGCTCTTAGTTAGAAAAAGTGTCTCACTCGTTTTGAATGTTTTTTCATTGACGCTAATATCGCCAACGATTACTTTAAACGCGCAACGTTATTGCACTAAACTGGGGAAATGAGGCAATCAAACCACGCCAATTTCGTATTTCGGCAAGCCGTACAAATTGAGGATGATAATTGTACACGTAACTTAAGGAAGCTACTAATTTGGATTAACTGAACGCGCATATTTGAGAAACTTTTTCCGATCGCCCTCTCTTCGCTGCAGAACTCTACGTGATCCGAACCGAACGTTAACTGGCCGACTAGATCTTGCTTGATCTTTGTCCTTGCCGCTTCGATGGATAAAGAAATACAAGTTCTGAAACTTCAAACACCCGATGCGGCTATTTCAGACTCCCAATCTATGGTGAACAGAGTTCTAACACAATCTGAACACTCTTCCCGTACTTGTAACAACTGTAGTAATGCATACCTCTATGGCGGAGTTAAAGAGGTGTATTTCAATTTCGATGTTAACCATTGAGATTATAAATTATAATTATCTACCTGTATTACGATAAATTGAAATTTAATTAAGAATGGTCTATAAGCATAAATTTATTTAAACGTTTTAGCCTCAAAACGCCTTCGCCAGCCAGTGGTTGATATAATGCCACTTTTTAATAACACGTCTTCGAACTACCCACCCCAAAACAACACAAAGTGTATCGAGTTTACTTCTGTATACAGTTCTATATATCATTTATCTTTTTGAAAAACAAAATTGACTAAACCTTTGCTTGGCCTTCCTTAAACACATTTTTTTATGAAAATCAGCTGGTGATGCCTTCCATTTAGATTGGTATGATGGGAGAGAAGTCAACGGAACCAACAACATCATGACGTAGATAAATCGAGTCTTCACAGGAAAAACAAGATTGAACAAATCAATTTAAAACGATTTTAGGTCAGCGTAGAGAAAATAATACTTTTCAGAACAAAAAACTCGTTAATAAATAGGAATTATATAATATCGAAAAGTAATTTTAACATTGAAGTGCCTTTTTGAGTAAATCCCCGTTTAGGGTTGCTTCCAGCAAAGCTCACAACTACTATTAAATGTCGTACTTTGAATGAAATTAAACACAAAATATTTCCATCGCATTCGCATGCTCTTCAAACTAATGGCGCACGGTGAGTCACCACTTCTCCAACAAAAACTAGTGTGGTCAAAAAAGGTACATATTTCACTTGTAAGTTTCAGAAAGTAAATCTTCTCCGTGTTAAGAAGCGTTTGCGTGGCATACACTATAATAGACTTTTCAAACTACGTATTGCGATGAAATTTGTCTACGAGAACAGAAGTTTAATCCAAGCTTTAACAGGTAAACAAACCATTCATATCGTTTGCCGATTGGTTTGAGAGATCTATATTTAATGACACTTATAATTTTGCACCAATGAAAGCTTTTCTTACTGCAATAGATAAACATCGATATCAATTAAGGACATTGTAAATTAAATTAGCAATATTTTTACCAAACTTTCCTAGATAACGTAAAGTAAAAACAAGTTGGCAAGCCAAAATATACCTCTCCTCGGTAGAATTGTCCCTAGTGGTATTAATTTCTCGAGATAACCCTTAAAGATATATCTCCGCAATTTAGAGTTATTTGTTAAAAATATTAACCCATTTCTATCCCGCCCGGTATAAAATTTTAATTATAATTAAAATAATTGAGACGAAACGACCAATTTTAATTTATTCAGAATATCATAAGTTAAGTAGTTACAACAGTAAGTTAGACGTACTATAACAATGCACAATTGAATTAAAACCCTTTTACAGAACAAGTTTATCAGTTAAATATAATACGAAGCAAATTTTAATGAAAGAAATATCTACAGAGGCTTTTTGGAATTACTCGCTTACGAAATACTTGCCGCATCTTTAACGCTCATTTTATTTCAACACTCGTCCTTGATGAAGATACCGTAGATATCTGGTAGTGGACGACTCGTTCACTTCCTGTTGACGTTGTGACGCATACCACATGAAAAAGACCAATGCCGTCCAATTTCCAATATCATATAATGACTCGCACACCCAAGAAATCATTGACTGCGTTAGAAATCGTAGATATCCAAATATCCACACCAAATGTATTTACAAGAAGCAAAAACCTTACCATCAACAAAGCACAGAGAGCCACTTGACTAACCGCCACCTCTTAAAGCAATTAACGTTAAATTATCTCCTTAGAATTAACAGAACTATATATAGGTCGTTAAGAAAGTGGACCACCCACAGGGTCTACCCTTTAACCCTCTAATCTCGGCTGACTGCGCTAAAACAAGATTTAACCTTTAAAAAATACCAGATTAGGCCTTCATAAATTCATTAATAAAAAAAGACTTTATTACCTATTATGCTTACGATGCCTGTCTTAATTTCAGTGAATCTAAGCAGCTATCGGTGGTTCTGTGGTAGAGCGCTCGACTGCTAAGCCGAATGGTCTGGGTTCGAAACTTGGGTGGCGCATTTGTTTTTAATCAATAGAGAAACGCTAAATTAGAATTTCTTCGATGCAATAATTTCAATTTCAATTCTATTTCAATTAAACCAAAATTTCGTACTCTATTAAATACGCTTCCGATAAAGCTGAAGGTCTAATTTTCAATAAGGCGTAACAAGTGTCGGTGGTTCTGTGGTAGAACGTCCGCCTGTCAATCAGGAGGTCTCGGGTTCAAATCCCGCCCGATGCGATCGCAAATTGATACTAAGACGAATACCGTGTACAACTGGTGGAAACCCTGCCATTGGACGTTGAGAGGTAGCATTACACTCAGCACTCGGTCCGTCCCAAAGTCATTAAGAAGAAGTTGGAGAGAAAACGCCCATATAAACACAACAGCCTCAACATGCACATCCATCAGAACACAAACACAACAAATTCAACACTCACAACCTACGCATAAACATTACAAAAACCGTAATACACCAAACCGTCACGACGGTGAGCGAAAAAACACCATCCAAACCAAACCGCAAATGCATCCGTTAACGCTCACCGTCACACGGTGGTTTTGCCAACCCTTTGAGAAACTGCGTACGCAGTGATTACACTTTGCACCGAAAATGCGAACGCGTTCGCAGTCCTGACAGACAGACACACCCACAGACCCACCCACAGACAGACACGGTCGTTGTATAACCCCTCCTAGGGGACTTTGTCCCCTCGGAGAGGTAATAATAATATCAAAAAGTAGATCAAAAGGTCTATACAAAATTAAATATCGTTGTAAAAAGAAGTAAAATTTTAACTTTGATAGTATCCCGATTGATAAGAAAGTAACTTTGAAAATAAATTCGTGGATTTTAGCGAGTTGACGATTTGCATCCGCGCGATAAATGTCAGAAAATATTAACTCCATAGTCTTTTGTAAAAAGTTTTAGTTGTGTATGTAAACTAAAATAATAGTTCGTTTTAATTCGATGAAGTCCCAGTCATTTGCGTACAACGAGTTTTTATATGGTGCCAAAACCCGGGACCTTTAGCTTAGGAAGTTAGTTTCGATTTATTAAGAAAACGGCGAAACAGCTTTAGAGGTTTAATTTGGACCGTCGAACGTATTACGACGAGACGTGGGAAGCGAACATTATTTCAAGATGGCACAAGATTACGAAAGAAGTCTAACGAAGAGAGAGGTAGTTCGAGAAAACGTCAACGAATTTATAGGGAAGTTACAAACGGCGACACAAGCGAACTTAACGAATGTGAAAGACCTTGAAGTTCTTGCGGCTCAACTGACCCGATTGGAATATTCATTGTCCGTTTTAGACAACAAAATAGAAAATAGCGTACCGTTGTCTGATATAAAGGTCGAGATGAAAGAAGTTAACGATTTCAAGACTCGAATTGCAGGAGCCAAAGCTGAAGCAGAACATCAAATAAGACAAGCTCGAAATGATTGTTCATCAACGACTTCTAGCAGTAGCGCTAGCGGAAGAGCGAGATATTCTAGGTCAATAAATTCAGCCAAACTACCAAAATTTGAGGTACCGAAATTCCATGGAGAATTCAGTGAATGGACAAGTTTTCGGTCTCAGTTTGAAATTGCGGTTGAGCAAACGGAACTCCCTGATGTCCACAAACTCAGCTATTTAAAGTCATACCTACGAGGAAAAGCTGCGACGGCCATACATGGTTTATCCCTGGAAGATTGCAACTACAGAGTTGCTGTAGATATTTTGAGAAAGAGATTTGGACAAAAATGCGTCATACGGAATGCTCATACGAAAACGTTGCTCAAGTTGCCCGTAGTAGAAAGTAATTCTGACACCGTGGGACTGCGGAACTTGTATGATACTTGCGAAATCGAAGTTAGAGGATTAGACGCAATCGGTATACCTCAAGACTCCTACGGAGTGTTCCTCTTTAACATCATAATGGACCGGATACCTGCGGAGATGAGACTAGAATTCAGTTGAAAACATGACATCAACCAGACCTTGCAAGTTGAGGATTTGTTGACGTTTCTGAGACTTGAAGTGGAATGTCGGGAAAGGGCGTGGTCCTTCTCTAGCTCAACCAGGAAAGAAGATCCCGACATAAGGTTTGATTCAAAACTTAGCTATTGGAGGATGAAGTTATACATATATGTTCAAACCTTTTAGGCTCTCGAGTATTTACATGTTGAGAAGCAACAGGCTTCGGAGGGATATTTTCTTTCAGGACCAATGAGCTTTGTTCTGGACTATCTCATATACAGCGTTAACTTCACGTAAGTAAATAGTCGTTGATTTTTCTGAATAGAAAGTCTAAAATTATTTTCTTTTTGATCTTTGGGTACGAGGCCGGGTAAGTCTTATGATAATAAAGTTTTGTTATAGAAATCTAGAACTGCTTCAAATATTAAAATTCTGGGTCAGGCCGAATACTATAAAAATCTTCAGTTTTTTATTAATTCTACATATGGCAGAGCAGCGAAAAACTTTCCTAAATACTGTTGGCATATTTTTAAGTACAGATTTAATAAACAATTTTTAAGTGGTTGTGTTTTTGGGTTATTGTTTTACAAATTCTAACTTGAACGCAGTGTGGGCACATTTAAAAATGAGATTTGTTGTTTTTAAAAATTATATTTAAGAGGCATATGATAGACAATTTTCAATCACACTTGGTTTTATCTTTGATACCTTTAATTTATTGTTTATATATAGCCCATTATATGGTCGACTCAATGCAATTTTTTTAAGTTGAATTCGTAAAAAATGAAAATTATTTAATGATCGATGATTTTAACGTCCGTGTTTCGTTAACAAATATAACAGCTGAAAGCTGATAACCTTTAGTTATTCAAAAGAAAGTGATTGATCATTTTTTAACTAGTACGATTTTGAATTACAGACACATATTGAAGTACCCAACAGACAGTAGTTTAGGAATCAAAGATGCGAATGGTAATTATTCAGGAATTGTTGGACAGATTCAAAGGAGGGTAGGTACCTTATTGAATAATGTACTAAAGCTTAAGGTATAGAATAATTAGTTGAACGTCGCTTTTTGTTTGGAATATTTTAAGCCGCATTAAACAAAAGGTTTTTTCGCATTTTCTAAATAGTCCCAGTTATTGTTTCCGCAACACCCCTTTTCATTGTTCTAATTTGTTGGTTGCCCGTTAATTTCATTATGAATGCAAACAATTTATATTTGAGGTGCAAAAATATCTCGGTGTTATTAAGTATATATTTGAGATATCAATATTTTAATGAAGAAGTATAAATTTTCTAAGAAAATCGAGGATTCCAATAGTTTTAGTAAATAATTGACTTGTTTTACGCGTTTTCATATCGTTGCTCCGTTTAATGTTCAGGAATCAGAAATCGATCTAATGTCATGAATCCAGATCGTGACGCGTGATGCATTTCGCCGGGGTTTGAGTTCCGTGACCAGTCGATTTCTGGTTGGCTAAGGAGGATATGAAGTTCAGTAAAATAAGTTTCGAGGTAAATTAACGAATTCTTCATGAACTGAAATTTGAGGTTCTTCGAAACGAATGGATTTTCCCATAGTAAAAATTTTCGTTCAGAAGTCCAAATAACTGCTACCTAGGAGCAACAAACACAGCACCCCACACAAGGAGAACGCAATTAGGCAAAAGTCGTGCATTTTCTTGTGTAAATTTTTCATTTGTTAGAGTAACGCCGTCGGAAGGGGAAAATTCGGAAATTGTCTTCCCCCCGCCCGTAGAACGTTCAGCTTAAAGGCTCGTCCAATGATATTTGTACACAACAATGCTTACCATGTTTAAAGGTTAGCTGCGTTCTTCTTGTGTTTGTTGCTCCTAGCTGCCACTGATTTACAACACGTTCCAGCGTTACTCTATTTCCAATAAATATTACTTAAGCAGTTATTTTATAAAACTTTCCGCACGGCTTTAAAGGTTTAACCAGCTGATATCACAAAATTTACTAAAAAATATTGAATAAAAAAATTGGTTTTCACAAAGCAATGAAACTGAATACAATTCTTGGTTAAAATTTGAGGTGTCAGTTACATTTGCTAGACATAATACATTACGTATTTTGCATAATAACTTCTCAATAAACTGCTATTGTTTCAATTTTTAAATAAAAAGTTAATTTCACAAATTTGAACTTCAATAGCTTGATTTAACTGCATCTATAAATTATCTTTCAGGTTTTTGTTCTACTAGTATTCTTCATTATAACCTACTCGACTCTATATTTTGGAAAGATTGTTTCGTTATTATATGAATTAGGCAAGTATAACATATATACCCGTTTTGGATCTTCGGAATGTTCCTCGTGGCCCAGTTTCTGTCCTAGACTTCTCTCACTGCAACGATGACCAATTTGAAAGCAGACTTCGTCCGAGATATTTGCGATTGTTTTCCGCTATCCCAATCTGCATCCGTTATTCGACAAAAGATCCAACAGGGACGTTTACGTATTAAAGGTTATATTCAAAACTACACAAAATTTCCGGTTTAAGTGAAACGAGTAATTAGTTCATTTATATTTGAATATAATAAATAGCTTTAGACAATCCGTGGGCATCATGGTAGTTTTCTCCAAAAATGGAGGTTATCTTATTTAACCACGTCGGTTTATTTTAGTTTCATGCACCCAATTAAATACCAGGTTGGCTGTATTTTAACTTAGGGTGGGAGCAGATCATGAGGTGAATTTGTAGAAAAGAGGAAAATGGTATCAGCGTATCATGGTGCCATTACAGTTCACTAAGACTGAGCAATTAATATATTGCTTTGTTATTATTTTGGTGGCCTAATTCAATACCCAATCAAAATATAAATTATTTCAAAATTATGGTTATTAATAAAATAAAGATATTTCGAATCAGAATTTTTTTCTTATCCGATAAATGGTATAGTGCTAAAGAGGATTCATACACAAGAACCATAAATAAATATTCTTAACTTATCAATTGTTTTCGTGTTTAGAGAATTCACCCATCCTTAGAAAACTTTCACGTTATTGGTAACTTTATCAAACAATATCTAACCAAATTTTAGTTTACAAATAAAGTATTTATTATTTATTTATTAGACCATAAATATCCTTTCCCTATACATAATTTTTGGGATTGAAGAAAAGAAGTACCAGGCTTAAAATTTTATCACAATTAGATTCAAGGAAAACTTTATATTTCTATTAAATGTGACACTTTTACGATCGCATTTATGGAAATTAAGATGATTTTTTTATAAGAATATAAATTTCATATTAATGAAGAATAATTTCAGAACACTTACCTTAAAATCGATCTCAAAAACGTAAATAAAGCCACCAGCTCGGCTAAATAGGAAAATGAAAATGACGTTGTTGGCGGTATGATAGTCAACTTAATCGTATAAACATTATACGTATCTCTTAACGGTTCGTTTAAAATATTAAAACCACGTAGGCTAAAGGTCTAACGTTGTTTTTTTCAAGACGTTTAAAAATTATACGGTATAGTTGTGCTTTAACGCTTATTAAGTGTTTAAAATTTCAGTGATTAAGTTTTAAAAATAAGTTTTGTTCGAACCGTTAGAATAACACATGTTCGGATCTCAATAATATATTGAAAACCTAAACGTTGTTTTTCTCTGTGTAGGCAACGTTGATCTACGTTTTCAACAAATGCCTTATCACAATAATATGATAGAGCACAAAGTGGCTTTAAGTACTGAGTTTGTGGTTTACATGTAGATTGAGACTCGCGTGACCTTTAATTGATTCAGTTATTTTAATTAGGTTAATGCAGAATGCTGAAGAAGAGTGTTTAAAAACCATCTGGAAACGTTGCTTAAAGGTGGAAGCGAAATGTTTTACAATAAAGAAGCCATGAACTCTCAAGATTTCGCTTCTTCAATAAGCTGGAACGTGATAACGTTGGTGCATTTTCGTTCTATTTAAAGCGCACTGTGGCTCATTGGTCCTCCAAAGGGTTTCCAAGCAATTTTCGGTACAGCGACCCGTACTCTAAAGTTGGGTAGCCACCAGCACCTATAGCAAGGGATTGGATAAACGCGTAAAAGGTTTTATCATAAGGTTCGTATCTGTCTTTATCCCAAATGAAATCTATATACAGCAGGACCAGGAGCACTTATTATGTCGATCATAAAGTAGTATCAATGCGTAGACATCGTAGCTATTATGCATCAAATACATTTTTAGTGAAACGCTTGGCTGATATCGCGTCATGTGAGACTTTCTGGGGCTTTATTGCATTAGAGTATATTATAGATTTTTAAAAATATTAGGTGGAGGAAATATTGTTGGACATATATCAGAACTAACGTGATAGCATAAGCTGCTAGGTGTGACGGTACAGCAGCGGCTTATTTTTAAAAGCATATTTTCAATTTTAGTATATTGCGAATGTTCGAAGGTGATCATTTCGACTACAAAGAGAATTTCCGAGTGAATTAAATCATCGAAAGAGCATCCACAATGGAAAATAAGCCTGTCACGATGATAACCAGCAAAAAGAACTGCTTTGATCTTTGTATCTGGAGTTGGTAGGTCATTCAGCATATATTTTTTTGATAAGATGAGAAAGGAGTTGTACAAACCAAACTATGGCAATAAATAGCAATTTTATTGTACTTTCAATATTGGAAACCATTATATGGGTACTTCTTATCATGATTATGATATTTATTTCTGATCACTTTCAATGCAGCTGACAGTGAATCATATTAATCTCAATAAACAAAAAATGTTTAAAAGAACAGGTCAAACTTGAAGAGGTAATTGAAATGCAAAGAAATAATAGTTTTATAATCGTAAATGTGATTTACATTACACCAAATGCTAAAGGGATAACAGTTGATTGGTTTTTATGGCGAGTTTTTCTCAAACAAAAATGGCAAATTAAACTTTATTTGTAAAGTTTCATCCAAAATTGATTAGATCAAAATTAGAATTTGACCGAAATAACTTAAATTTACAAATGTTATATCTCATTGCAATGGCGGTGTTTTGATACCATTTTGATCCAAACTTCAGCATCAGATCCTGTTATTTTCGTTGAGGTTAATAGTAAGCTTTAATTTCTACCATTTTCCTCAATTTTCTGCTTCTTTCACTTAATATTTTGCTAATGTAACCTAATCGAGACCACGAGAGATGAAATATTTTACTTTTTCTGTAGAATGTTTACACTAACAGCAAAGGACTAAATGATTGAGGACAGACAACACATTATCTAGCGATCAGTGAGATCGTATCAAATATTTTTAATTCAAATAATTTCCATTTTGATTCGGGAAGTGAAATTGTGTTTTTATCCAAACGTTTTTATCAAAACTAAATAAAATCATATACATTAATTTTCGAATAATTTTGGATAGTGTATTTACTTTTTTTCAATTGTTTGTGTCCCAAATATAAATATATAAAATTTAATCAGATTTACTCATCATTAAATCCAAAGTATTTAAATGCAATTTAAATTAAAAGCCCTTTTTTCTTTAACCTTGAAACCTTTTTTTACACATTTTTGGTTGTTTGAATATCGTAAATATATCATATTATGCCTCAATAAACGTAATCATTTTTTATCAATACAATATTAATATTTCGTATTGTGCGGTTAAAACTTAATGCAAAAATAGGTGGGTTTTTTAAGATATAAAACTAATCTTATTCACATTAATTACGTAATTTAAAAATCTAAATAATGATATAATTTAACAAAGAAACGCAATTTGTTTTTTTAAATTTATTTAAATTTTATTTTAAAGTCTAATTACGTAATTACTTATAAACTTTTTACTATCCGTTTGTCTTTTGCAGAATTTCAAAACGAGAATTTTTCCAGAGCATTGAAATCACCGTAGGCAAAATATTTTCATTGTGCCAAACCAGGAGGAGGATATACAGAGTGTCTCAGGACGAACGACCAGGGCATTTTTCTAAAAAGATGTTTAATCTTGTTCTAAAATTTGTAAATTATATTAATTGGCAAAGGAACGTTATGATTTGTCAATTTAAGAAAAATAGGAAAAGATTTTGTAGTTTTAAAAAAAAACGTTTTATCCGATTTTAAAGAAAAATGTGTAGACTGTACTCTCGAACGTACAAATGAAATTTGCTCCATCGAAAAAGTCAAATTTTTACTTAGATATTACTTCATGAACAAAAACAGTTTGATACAACCGAAAAAAGCTTTCGCGGAGCCATTTTTAAATTGAGCTATAAGCATTACACGATTCATTTTACCAAAGAATAAATTTTTATTTAACCAAACAATTGGACATTTAAGTTTAATGATGAACAAATATTAAAAAGCCTTTAAACGTTATATTGCAAACTGGGTGCTCTGTGCCGCTTATCGCAAGTCTTGACCTGTTTTCTTGGCGTTTCGCAGATCAGCTGCATTCGGTTTATCGATTTGAATAACAAGTCTACTAAAATTTTTTAACTATCCAGGAAAACGAAACCTGGAGATCTTCGAAAAGACTTCAGGACGGCGCTGTAGCTATTAAATCTACATTGGCATTTATTTTCATAGCTCTCAAATTATAACACTAATGAAGCCAACAGTTATTAATGCATATTTTTATAGACAAAAGATTGCAGTTGGAGTTTATGACGTCATATTAATTTTTATAATTTAATTATTAGATTTGTAAAACGCCTTTGAGAACGACCGAGTACTCCTCAAACGCCGAAACGCAGTGTTTTGGTGTCTATTAAAATAACTTTGATGTACTTTTAAACTTTGTTGTTTTAATCAATTATCATAAAGCACTACAAATACTGATAAAATTGTATGAATTGAAATTTTAAATTATATTATCTCTTTCTTTACAAAGCATTTGCTTTTTTATTATTGGTCGATTTCGCTTCTGGATATAAACCCGTCATGGTTAGTATCCAATTCTTTGAACCCCTCAGCGATACTCTTCCGGTGCCATTTAAACCCGGCTGGGTTACTTCGTTCGAGCCAATAGCCAGTCTCAAATTCGTCCAAAACGCTATCATTGTTAAGGTCAGCCAATTGAAAGATGGAATCCAAGTAGCCGTTCGAAGTTACCACGGTAGAAATTAATTCCTCGGAATAGAATGGACTCCTTTTTTGTCTATGGCAGAGATCACAGTTACTCGGTCGACATTGGTCGCCGCAACGGCAACCAAAGAAATTGCACTTCCCGAAAGAGCAAAATGGTTTGGGTCTGGTGCAATCACCACATCTGGTTATGGGATAGAAACCGTGGTTACCGATATTGCAAATCGGGTAACAGCAAATGCCGTCGACTTCGTTCTCTTGGAGAATTAGTACAACAAAAACCACCAACAGCGGTTGAAGGATTCGGTTCATGTTTCTAGGTATATCAAAAACAATTGTGTTAAAAAGGTTTAAAGCAGTTTTTCCCTAAAGTAGAAATTTCAAACATAAGGATAATATTAAGCAATTTCATATATGAATTTCATTTTCAGATGTATAAAAGGAACTTTGAGGAACAATTATAAAAAGCATGGCTCAAGAAAAGCCTGTCCGCCGGGCAAGACAGCAGAGAGGTGAAGACGTGGTAGGAGGCATTTGTAGAAGGGAAGTCGAAGCTGAAGTCTGTACAGGGTGTCATTTTTCTCAAACACTATTACCTTCTTGAAATGTGAAATTTTCAGTATGTACTCTCTCGGTGGAGATCGTTGTTATTTGTGAATTTCAGAAAAATTGTGAAACTTTTCATGGTTTTATAATAGGTACATGTAATTTTTGAACGCTAGGTGGTAGACGAAAAGATTCAATGAGTAAGTTTGTAAAGCATACTCGAAAACCTAAAATGGAGTTGGTATTGTCAAAATCGTACATTTGGTCACGGAAATAATTGGTCATGAAAAATAACAAGTTGGTACTACCCAAATGTTTCCACGCCTCATGTTATTGTAATGATGATGTTTATTTAACTTTACAAATTAAGTGTTAGAACAAGTGCAATTTTATAAGGAATTACAGTAGGACAACGCACACGTTTTCTAGGGACCAAAAGTTGGTGTTTTTTATTAAACAAGAAAAAGTAGGTTTTAGGGTCAACAAAAGGTCTAATTTATGCTAACTGAATTTCCAAAAGCTTTTTTTTTTGCACTTCTGATTCGTTTAAAATGTGGACCCGTTTTAGTATTAAAAGTGCCACCGCTTTGTTTGAAAAACATTATCTCTACGTAATCCGGTAAAAAAAGAATGAATCGTTATACTCGTGAACAGCGGTCCAGGATGGTTTAGTTATACTACGGTGATGGTCATCAAACGCACGTTTAACAAGTCGGTTGTTTCAAATGTTATATCCTGACGATTTGTAGGGACTACAGCGCTTTCCTAAACCACATTTGTTTAATCAGCATTTTCCAAAACAGCGTTTTGTCGAAATAGCGCTTTGTCATAACAGCGTTTCTTTAGTATACAGCGTTTCCCAAAACAACAAATTGTTCAAACGGCGCTTTGTCATAGCGGCGGTTCTCAAAACCGTATTTTGTCGAAACAGCGTTTCCCAAAACGGCGTTGCTTTCTATAGCACTAATAATGTAGGCCTGTTGTAAAACATATTTTTCTGGAATTTCGGCAAATTTCATTACCTAATGGTTTCTGCCGATAGTTAGTATTGCAAACTTACCTAACCTAACCTTACCCCTGAAGTTCAGTTGTATGTTATACATTTTACATCGTCAATTCATAT
Source organism: Leiobunum rupestre (assembly GCF_980474605.1). Lineage (NCBI taxonomy): Eukaryota > Metazoa > Arthropoda > Arachnida > Opiliones > Sclerosomatidae > Leiobunum > Leiobunum rupestre. The sequence goes on along the minus strand of NC_143384.1, from coordinate 56,001,908 downwards.
ATTTAAAGAAACCGCTGTCTTGACCAAAACCGCTGTTTCAAAATCGCTAACTTGAGAAACGCTAATTTAAGAAACGCTGTTTACGTAAAACGCTCTTTCGCCAAACCGCTGTAATGAGAAATACTATTTCAACAACCACTGTTTTAACAAAGAGTCGTTTCAACAAAATGCTGTTTTGAAAAACACGCTTTTGAAAACGCTATTTTAGCAAATGCTATTTTAATCAAGCGCTCTATTCCCTACATACCTATCCTGACAGTCAACCAAAACACCATACTATTCTCCGAGCTGTTCCTGACTTCGAAGGAGACGGCAATGTGAATCCCAGATTCCGCGGACCTGGACGTCATAACACTAATATGGAAGACACAGTCATCGCTTACTTTGTCGCTTACCCTCAAGTAAGTATAAGAATGGCATGCTCCGATTTGGACTTGTCAAAATATTATGTCTGGAGTGTCCCTAACCACAATAAATTTCACCCATTTCGTGCCACGCTCCACCAAGCACTTCACGATGGTGATCAGCGCCTTCTGTTCGATTTCGGTAACTGGTTCAGTACCATGGCGGATGCCAACGAAGATATCCTTTGTTTAGTCCTGGCGTTCGATGAGTGTTCCTTTGGAAGGGACGGCCCATTTAACCGCCAGAATAACCATGTAAATCCGCACTGTGGATTTCCACATCAGAATCAAGTACAATTCCGCTTAAACGTCTGGGCAGGTCTACTAGGAGATTGCGTCATTGGGCCATTTTTTCTTCCTAATCGGCTTAATGGGGTGAGCTACTTGGCGTTTTTACGAAATGGAGTAGTAGAAGCATTGGAAGATGTCCCTTTATTTGACCTGCCACGCCTTTGGTCCTTGCATGACGGTGCACCTCCTAACCAGGAACGACATGTGGTGCGATACCTCAACACCGAGTTCCCTGAGCGTTGGATTTGGAAGAATGGTCTAGTGCGATGGCCTCCTAGGTCCCCAGATTTGACACCGCTGGACTTTTACCTGTTGTGATTCGTCAAGGAGGAAGTATACAAGGCACCAGTCATTAGTGAAAACGACTTGCGCCAGAAAATCATTGCAGCGTTCAAACTCGTTACTCCAGATATTGCCCGTGGTTCGTTCCAGAATTTGCTTCATCGCGTACGCATTTCTATAGCAGCACGGTGACATTATTGAACCGTATTTGTAAAACACTTTTTGTAAATCCTTATTATTATAATTTCACTTGTTCTAACACCTAATTTGTAAAAGTAAAACAATGATTTGGCTCAAAACATGTTAATTTTTCACAGGCAATTATTACAATTACTTGAAGCGTAAAAACATTTGGATAGTAGCAACTTGTTATTTTTCATGACCTTTTATTACAGTGACAAAATGTACGATTTTGACAATACCTACTCCATTAAAGGTTTTCAAGTATGCTCTACAAACTTACTCCTTGAAACTTTTCGTCTACCACCTAGCGTTCAAAAACTACATGTACATATTCTAAAACCGTGAAAAGTTTCACAATTTTTCTGAAATTCACAAATAACAACGATCTCCACTGAAAGAGAACATACTGAAAATTTCACATTTCAAGAAGGTAATACAGATGGAGAAAATTCCTGGGCCGATCAAATGAAATGTGTACCACCTACCGTTTAAAAACTACAAATTCTAAAACCGTGAAAAATTTCACGATTTTTCTGAAATTCACAAATAACAACGATCTCTACCGAGAGAGTACATACTGAAAATTTCACATTTCAAGGTTTAGTGTTTGAGAAAAATGCCTGGGCTGATCAAATGAAGACACCCTGTATAGTGTACAAGATTCCCCACACGTTAATGAGGAATCGCTTTATAAAAATAGTTTTTTTTTTTTCATTACAATATTTATTTTTCAACCAATATCTAAGGTTTCCTCTTTTGGCAAAATCTCTGGTTTTCTTCAGAGTTTAAACTGTTTATCATCTAATAAACAACCAAAATAATAGTTTCAACTTTGATTTCTACAGATAGATTTAAATCATGTAGAGAATCTGCGTTTTCAGGAACGGATAACTTAATTTTTTTAGATTATGAATAAATCAGTTAATTAAACATAAATTAAACATAAAAAATAAATTTGATTTTAAAATAACTGTCTTAAACATGTTTGATAAAACTAAAATAATTGTCTTAAACATGTTTGATAAAACTAAAATAATTATCTTAAACCTGTTTGACAAAACTAAAATAATTGTCTTAAACATGTTTGATAAAACATTAAACATAAATTTGATTTTAAAATAACTGTCTTAAACATGTTTGATAACTGTTGATTTAAAACCGGTACACCGCCCATGTAGCACAGCTCTATCGGTTAGTAGTCTGTAAGATAATAATAATAGACCCATCTCAGTTCTATCGATTTTTTCAAAAATAATAGATAAATGCTTCCTACTTAGGTTAACCTCCTTTAGCGAAAAAAATAAATTATTATCTCAAAATCAATATGGCTTTAGGCCCGGGAGAGGCACCGAACAAGCAATAGCTAAGGTATATGAAAAAATTCTGAACGCACTAGATCGCTCAAAATATTGTATCGGAATTTTCCTGGATCTAGAGAAGGCTTTCGATAGCGTCCCGCATACTAGATTACTTAGGAAGTTATCTGTCCTTGGCATTAGGGGTGTAGCCCTAGACTGGATCACAAGCTACTTATCAAATAGGTCATGCTGTACAAAAATAAATCAACTATTGTCAAAGCCTAAAATAGTCTCAGCGGGGGTCCCTCAGGGCTCGATTCTCTCCCCGATGCTCTTCAATCTGTATATAAATGATATAACTAGAATCGTTCCCCTGGAGCTCCTTACTTTATACGCTGATGACGCAATTTTGTTATTAGATAGCGTAGCTCTAGAACCTCTATTAAAAAAATGTAATGAGCTACTTGCCAAAATAAATTGTTGGTTGGAAAATAATGAGCTAAAATTGAATAAGCTAAAAACTGAATACATAATTTTTTCAAACATAAATAAAACAATAATAGAGTCAATTTGTAAAATTTATATTAAGGACACCGAACTAAAACGAGTTAAAAAATACAAATATCTGGGAATTTGGTTCGATGAGAAATTAAATTGGAATGAACAGACTAATTATATATGCAAAAAAATTGCAAAAGGTACTTACTTAATTGGTAAATGTTGGGAAATGTTTCCGAGAAATATATTGTTTAACCTTTATTTTAGTTTTTTTTATTCATATGTAAATTACTCCTTTGTGGCATGGGGCAACACTTCGAGTAATAATTTGAATAGACTATCTGTTCTGCAAAAACGAGCTTTAAGATATATTTACAATGTACCTTGGGCAGCGCATTCTCGCCCACTTTATGCTAAAAGTAGGATCCTCAATATATCACAATTATATAGATATTCCTGTATAAATTTCATTTACAAAAATATTAAAAACAATGAAGAACGATTATTTGAATTCCATTCCAAAACATGGACTTCTAGATCACGAAATTATTTAAAAATACCATTTTGTTCCACTTCCAAAAAAATAACCTCTGTTTTTTTCTGGGGTATAAAACAATTCAATGAGATTTACAGTGAAATTGTAAATATAAACTTATTAAGTGCATTTAAAAGATTTTTAAAAAACGAAGTTTTAAAGGAGTAGTATATCTGTGTAAAGTTCTTTTGTTCTATATTTATATCTTACATTTTTTTTGTTAGCGCGTTACCTGTTCTTGTTTACTTTTTTTTAATATATAATCAATTAAATATTTTAAACTATATGATGTATCACAGAGGGCTATAAGTCGCCTGATGACTTGGCCCTCTAATGTATAAATTTAACGTCCTTTTTAATAAACTTTTTTTAATTTGAATTTGAATTTGATAATGAGAGTCGGTTAAGGGTTGGATCGGGTTTGCTGACTGAAGACGGCCACAATCAAATTCTTTACTCTTTGGAATCAATGTAAAAAATGGTCATCAAGCAAACGGCCAATTCAATGTCTTCCTATGTGCCGTCTAACGAATTGATGCTCTCGTCACCGAAATTAATTAAAATTTCGAGTAAAACAACCATCTACCTGCCCCAAGTGAATCTGTCTTAAGTCATTACAATTAACTGAGAGAGACGGCACAAAGAGGAAAACAAGCCCACATTGTTTGTTGTTTGTCTCGGCTTAACGTTTTGGTGTTATCAAAAATTGCTTAAAATATGTGGTAGTAATAATTTGAAAGTTAAAAATAAGTTACAAGGTTGGGTTATAATTTTCTTTAAAGGGGAATTATTGTAAAAAAAGTCAAGCGTATCCGTTACCGTTAATTTAAGCTTTGGGCCTAGCTATTGTATTCACTTGATATATGAAATAATAACTTGTGAATGTTTTTTGGATTTAAGTTAATTAAACATAATTATAAGATTTTTTGGTAATTTTCCGACAACGCTTTTCTCAAATATTGACTTAAAATAATGAAATTAATTTTATTTTATTTTTCTTAATAATATGTTAGATTTAACCGTGAAATTAGGTAGGATTTTACGTCATGCCGTTCATACTATTTTGCAATATACACGTAATTAATCTATGGCTATCTTTATAACGAAAAAAGGATACTTACTTATTTCTGCATTTGACTAACCAAATGCGAGTACACATTAAGAAACTGCTACGAATATTAAACGATTACTGCGACTTTTATTTAGAAAAATAAAACCGGAACAAACAAAAAACGTTATCTTGCTCAACCGTCGTCTTTAAATGTCAGATTCGGTTGCTATGTGATGCCTGAAAAAGTACTCAAAAGGAATTTTATCAAGTTCTGAAGAACACATCACAAATGTAAGAGTTTCGGTATCTCCCACCAAGGCACGCTGTCACCTTAAAATTAATCAGCTCCAATTTCATCCGATAGAAACATATAAAATAAAATTAACTTATGTAGTAGTTTCTTGCTCGATAAAACGCTTCAGCGACCTTATGCAAGATACGTTGGCTACTAAGAATGGTTTTTATTTATACGGAACGATTAGATTAACCAAGATTTAAAATTATGTAAGTAAATAAACTTAAAGATATGATTGGTTTTCTTTGGTCTTTTGGAAATTTTTAAAATATTAAAACCTTGAAAATGTCTTTCCTGCAAAACGAACGCCCTCAACAGTGAGCAGCGGTAATCGCCGTAGGACCGTTACTACATTTTAAACGAAATTTACAAAAATGGCGTTGAATTTATATGATATTATTTCGTTGTTATATTATTATTCAATTGGGGTTCTAGAATTTTCTATATCCACTTTCGAAAGTTAAAATTATTTCGCTTAATTCTAAACAATGCAATGCACTTCAGAAATATTTTTTTTTAAATTTTACACTGTATTATTTTGTTAAGGCTTACTAGAAACTATCGAAATAAATAAAAATTCAATATTATAATATCTTAAAGGATGAAAATTCATGAGTATACAATGATTAATGCGTTAACATATTCTTCGTCTTGGTTACTTGTCGATTTCTTGACGGGAAAGGAAGCCGTCCCCATTGGAGTCCATTTGCCGGAACTTGGAACTGAAGATAGTGTCACTCATATTATGATTGAGCCACGATTTACTCTCCGACTCATTCAGTAATTGATCTTTATCACCGTCGGCCGATTGGAAAATCGACTCCAAATATCCCTGAATTACATCTGTCTTCTGAACATTCAGGTTTCGTTTTCCCCGGGCACAGCTTTGGCAGTACGTAGGTCGGCACCTGCCGTCGCAACTGCAACCAAAAATGTTGCACTTGCCGTAAGAGCAATATGGCGTCGGCGTGGAGCAATCACCGCATTTGAGATACTGAAATTTCCAATCTCCGAATGCGCAAGGCGCCGGGCAGCAGACTGCATTCACTTCGTCATTGCTCATGAAAGTTACGACCATCGTCACGAATAACACTCTTCCACAATACGAATGCATAGTGCTAAATAACATAATAATGAACAAAATAAATAGGATAATAAAAATATAAAATAATACTACTAATAACAATAATTATATTTTATGAATATAAAGTAATAATAATAACAATAATTATATTTTATGAATATAAAGTAATAATAATAACAATATTTATATTTTATGAATATAAAGTAATAATAATAACAATAATTATATTTTATGAATATAAAGTAATAATAATAACAATAATTACATTTTATGAATATAAAGTAATAATAATAACAATATTTATATTTTATGAATATAAAGTAATAATAATAACAATAATTATATTTTATGAATATAAAGTAATAATAATAACAATAATTATATTTTATGAATATAAAGTAATAATAATAACAATAATTATATTTTATGAATATAAAGTAATAATAATAACAATATTTATATTTTATGAATATAAAGTAATAATAATAACAATAATTATATTTTATGAATATAAAGTAATAATAATAACAATATTTATATTTTATGAATATAAAGTAATAATAATAACAATATTTATATTTTATGAATATAAAGTAATAATAATAACAATAATTATATTTTATGAATATAAAGTAATAATAATAACAATAATTATATTTTATGAATATAAAGTAATAATAATAACAATATTTATATTTTATGAATATAAAGTAATAATAATAACAATAATTATATTTTATGAATATAAAGTAATAATAATAACAATAATTATATTTTATGAATATAAAGTAATAATAATAACAATATTTATATTTTATGAATATAAAGTAATAATAATAACAATAATTATATTTTATGAATATAAAGTAATAATAATAACAATATTTATATTTTATGAATATAAAGTAATAATAATAACAATAATTATATTTTATGAATATAAAGTAATAATAATAACAATAATTATATTTTATGAATATAAAGTAATAATAATAACAATATTTATATTTTATGAATATAAAGTAATAATAATAACAATAATTATATTTTATGAATATAAAGTAATAATAATAACAATATTTATATTTTATGAATATAAAGTAATAATAATAACAATATTTATATTTTATGAATATAAAGTAATAATAATAACAATAATTATATTTTATGAATATAAAGTAATAATAATAACAATAATTATATTTTATGAATATAAAGTAATAATAATAACAATATTTATATTTTATGAATATAAAGTAATAATAATAACAATAATTATATTTTATGAATATAAAGTAATAATAATAACAATAATTATATTTTATGAATATAAAGTAATAATAATAACAATATTTATATTTTATGAATATAAAGTAATAATAATAACAATAATTATATTTTATGAATATAAAGTAATAATAATAACAATAATTATATTTTATGAATATAAAGTAATAATAATAACAATATTTATATTTTATGAATATAAAGTAATAATAATAACAATAATTATATTTTATGAATATAAAGTAATAATAATAACAATAATTATATTTTATGAATATAAAGTAATAATAATAACAATATTTATATTTTATGAATATAAAGTAATAATAATAACAATATTTATATTTTATGAATATAAAGTAATAATAATAACAATATTTATATTTTATGAATATAAAGTAATAATAATAACAATATTTATATTTTATGAATATAAAGTAATAATAATAACAATAATTATATTTTATGAATATAAAGTAATAATAATAACAATAATTATATTTTATGAATATAAAGTAATAATAATAACAATAATTATATTTTATGAATATAAAGTAATAATAATAACAATATTTATATTTTATGAATATAAAGTAATAATAATAACAATATTTATATTTTATGAATATAAAGTAATAATAATAACAATAATTATATTTTATGAATATAAAGTAATAATAATAACAATATTTATATTTTATGAATATAAAGTAATAATAATAACAATAATTATATTTTATGAATATAAAGTAATAATAATAACAATAATTATATTTTATGAATATAAAGTAATAATAATAACAATATTTATATTTTATGAATATAAAGTAAAAATAATAACAATATTTATATTTTATGAATTTAAAAATAATATTTTACAAACATAAAAATAATATTTTACAAATATAAAAATATAATATTAAATTTACGGTATTTTAAATGACATTTTTGGAAAGAGAACGTCCTGGGCTTCAAAACAAGCCAGCATTCATTCATACAAATACATATAAAAATCGTTCATTCTTAAGTAAATAAGCAAAAATGAATAATGTTTTAAACAAATATAAAAACTAAATTATAAAACATACCCAAGGGTGTAATAGCTTTCAAATGAGAAATCGGAAAGAAAAATATGAAGGCTGTTGTTTATTTTTATACAGATATTTGTTTTGAACGGAAGAGATAAACTTTGTATAAAGTGCATAGAAACCAAAAAGGTATTTAAAAACTTATCTCATATCCGGCAGCATTCCCTAGAAATCCCAATAATGCTGCTATTACTTCACTTAACTGAGAAATAATGCATCTATTTCACGACAGACACGGTCGTTTGCCTCTGTAGAAGTCTCTTTGCTGTTCTTGAAATCCGGAAGAACACACGTACCTAAATGGGGTGGCGGAGTGGTTAGCACTTTCGCCTCGCAGCAAGAGGAGCCAAGTTCGATCCCAGCTTGTGGCACTGGGTGAAAACTCGGAACAACTCCTTCTGCGTAGAGTTTGCAAGTTCTCTCCCCACTGGTTTAAGGGGTTTTCCCCCGAGATCTTCGGTTTCCCCTTCCATAAAAACTTGTTGAGGTTAACGGTAATAGTTAGTGTAGGGAGCTGTTGGCTCGTACGCGTGGCATGCAGGGCTTGCCACCACCCTCCTACGCATTGTAACCCGGCCACCTGAATTAAAGGCTTCAAAAGTCGCTTGATGACTTAGGCCTAAGGTGGTGCCTTGGGTATTAGCCTAGCTGATTATTATTATTATTATTAATTGAAAAAAAAATTAAAAACTGTTATTCCATTTCACTAAAAATAAGAAATACAATTTGAAATAAATAACGTTTGGACAAGTGATTTTTGGAAAAATTTGGGAAATTTTAAATTTAAATTTAAATTTTACTGAAATATTTTTATGTACCAGTAGTTGCTAAATCACTTTTGTCAATGATATGTTTGGATCGATGAAAACAAGATATTTTATTTGAGAAAAATACGAAACCCCAATTTTTTTTAGCTATTGCTCATCGGTTTCTTAAAGGGGATAGAACCTCCAACGCGTTCTTTATGGAAGACCCCATCAATTTCCTGTATTCCCTTCACAATCAGCGATTATCAGCGCCGCAAGTGTGAAAAGCCATGGGAGGCAGCGGAAAATATTGAAACCCTCGGAGGCCGACAGAAATACCAGAGGTTATATTCCCTTTAACTACTGCCCGGGCCCTAGGTTTGAGATAGTTGCTTCGCCACTCAATGGAGAAGAGACTGTTTTCTGAAAACTTCTGTTGCTGAAAGCGTTTGCTAAATGTGACGTAAAATCTTGCTGAATGTTTCTTTGACGATTGCCAATTTTATGTTATGCTGCCTACCTGAGAGTATTAAGTGTACAAAAGCTCTACTTTCATTCCCAGGTTTAAATTATTTTATAAAATATTGCAAATTTTCATATAAAATTTTTTATATGTAAACTAATGTTCAATGTTCACGTGGTTTTTCTATTTTGCTTTCTCCACAAGGTTCTTTTTATTCGATTAGACCTTAAACTTAAATTTGAGCGAAATCTAACAATATTTAGGGGTCACTATGATTTGACGATTTTTTGGGTATAAAGAAAAATCGAACATTTTTTGTAGGCAGTAAGTTTTAATAAAATATGTAAAATTAAAATAACCATATAAGTCAGGGGCGTAGGAAGGTCTTTATTTCAGGGGGGGGGGGCAAACCGATAAAACTCCAAGTCTTCCCCCAGTGTTGAAAAAAGGCTATTTTTTTTCAAAGACAAGAACCCTCCAGGTATAATTTTTTTTGTTATTGTTTCTCTTTTTGGGTGAGTATTTCTACGGGGGATCAAAGTTTTGTAAATTTTAGGTAATTAAAAGAAATAAAATTTTACTTAACTATTCTCAGTTTCTCACTGAAAAAAAAAGAATCCATTGAATCCAAATACATGATAATTAAATAAAACGTTTTTATTCAAAATCAGAATATAAATGCTAGACCGAATCGCAATATTTGGATTCTAGATAAAACAAAAGGACATCGCACTTCTTCTATGGGATTTGGCTTTCGACAGATTTTTTTCAAAATGAAACATGTTGCTAAGCTTGATCAAAGGAGCAAAATTGTCTCTTGCCATTTTTCCCTAGCTCTTATAGTTTGTCCAGTATCAGCGGTCAAAAGTGGACAAAACTTAGTATAGTCTATTTGTTAAAGGAGTCACGGCCCATAGGTTAGCGCTCTACGCTCGCGCGTCGCTAGTCCGGGCTCACTATCAATAGAGTTTTCTTGCCAAGATTTTACACCTCTACTTCATTATTTCTTTTCTCGCAACTTATTATTCGATGAATTTTTGTACGTGGAATTATTTAATATTAAATATTTTATGAGCAATATTAAAATAAAATAAATACTAAGAAATCAGAATATATATGATTAACCGTTTCGTTGAATCCCACATTCAACACTCGCTCATAGGTAAGAAACAGTCACTCAACAACAGATCAAACACTTATTTATCGATAGAGCACATACTCGGTTAAAGTCACGGTCACACGACAGTTAAGACTCAATACTTAACTAATAACTATTTATCTACTGAGTTCGTTCATCGTGCGATCAGAAAGTAGTACGAACAGAACGAAACCAAATACGACGCTCGGTTTTGGGAAGCACACGGAATTTCGGCAAGAAACCTCTATTGATAGTGAAACCGGACTAGCGACGCGCAAACATAGAGCGCTAAGCGATGGGCCAAGACTTCTTTTAACAAATAGACTACACTAAGTTTCGTCCACTTTTGACCGCTGCTACTGGCCAAACTATAGGAGCTAGGAAAAAATGGCAATGGACAATTTTGCTCCTTTGATCAAGCCCAACAACATGTTTCAATTTGAAAAAAATCGGTCGAAAGCCAAATCCCATAGAAGAAGTGCGATGTTCTTTGTTTTATTCAGGACTAGAAAAAAGCGGTACGAACTTAACTCAAATCAGATGTGGATAATTATGGTCAAATGCGTTAAAACCGTGGAAAATTCGATAATATTTTCGCTAAATTAAAAGTAATTTTTTCTTCCGCCCGATTACCCCTCGTTTATATTCGATCCCTCTCCCGCTAGCCCAAACCTCTTTCCATCCTGTAAATCAAAATCAAATCCCTTCTTCCGCCCAATTACCCCTCGTTTATATTCGATCCCTCTCCCGCTAGCCCAAACCTCTTTCCATCCTGTAAAGCAAAATCAAATCCCTTACAGACTCGCTTACATACACTAACTAACAACGTAAAATATTTAAAATTCAAAAACAATACATACTCCCTTGTTGGCCTTAGTCTAAACTTCTCTCTCAACGCGAACTCGAGTCCTACGTTATCTCAACAATTATGAATGATGAATTTTCCCGTACTCTAGTCTCTAACCTATTAACAGTACCTAAGATTTTAACTATAAATTTACAAAATCTTTCACTTATTGTTTAAATATTTAAGTTCACTTTTGTGTAAAATATATTTTATGAAGTTTCGTATAACAAAACATGTAGTCGTAGAAAGCTAGAAACCTCAGTCATAACTGTTTTATGTTTAATAAATTTTAAACATCTGATCTAAAGATAATCAGATATATTTTTTGTTAAGCCTAGTGTAACAAAAATAACGTGTATTCATAAAAAATTAGAAGGCTCAGTAGTGATAACTTTGTAAGATATAAATTTTCAACATCAGACCTAATTGAGTGATCATTTAGATATCAACATTTTAAAAATTAAGTTTTTTAAATAAAGGAATCATAGAAAGTGTAAGGTTTTTAAGGAATTCGTCATACAATTGATGGACGGAAATATTCCTAACCCTTGTATTTCTACCCTGGGTACTCTACAAGGGGGGGGGGGGGATTATGATGGAAATTCTACTCATCACTTGGTTTCGGTGTCCTCCGCTACGTTGTCGTCTCTCCGTTTACGGGTTTTCTCTTTCCTCGGTTTACGTAAGATGCCCGACACACGCACTTCACAGAACGGGACGTCTTTGGGGATTGCTTGTTTACGCGTTTCTTTATTCACACTTTTCTTTAATTCTCTTTATTTACTCGTCTACGGTTAGGCGGCCGGATTGCGGGTTTCTTCCTATATTATTTTACTTCACAAGCTGACGGGGGCGTAGGTACTTCGGGTTTCGGTCTGAAATGTCCGGCTAGGCTAGGGAATCGGTCTCGGTCATCTGGCTGTCTTCTCTCGGAATGGCTAGATATTGGGTGATCAACAGGTGATTCGAGGGTGTCGAGGGCATTACGCTTCTCAGACCCATTACTGCTTGGCTTATGTTCTTCCGATCGGAATGTCCTGGCTGTGGGTCATCTAGGCAATCATGGAGCGTTGTTCCGATCATGTGGTTTGCATTGAGGGTTAATTAATATTTAAGCGCGACTTCATCGCACATTATTTTATATTTATTTCGACATGGTTCTTCTCTTGCCCGAGAAGCAGAGTTCTGTCAAGTTCTGTCCAGGTCTGCCAAAGCAGAGTCCTGTCCGTTCTTGCAAAAGCAGACTTCTTCACTTCTCCCTTTTTGGGGCTCTGTCTCTTGGTTTTGTTCGGATTATTGGGGGGCGGGGTTGAAACAAAAAGCAACTGGTGACCTCCCATTTTACCTAGGTCATTGGTGTATTTAAGACTCGTGTCTAGTCATGCGGTGGTGACGTTGTCCTATTTACGAAAGTTCGCTTGGGATTGCGGGGGGGAAATGCCAGAGAGTCTCGAGGTTCCCGATTTTCTGTCTCCAAGCGGAAACGTCCGGGCGCCCTCTTGACCCTATGGCGGCAACCTTGGAAAACGTCCGCTTTTCTTGGGATCTTGCTACCTGATAGTTAATATGAAGCTTGTGGACTTGAAATGACTTCATGGGATCGCTGTAAGCTGAGGGAGCTTTACTGGTTTAGTTCGGAAAGTTTTAGGGAAATCTGGGCTGGGAAAGTTCGCTGAATGTATTGCAACACGGTCTTGTGACCGAGAGATAAACATTTTCATTAGCGAGGCATTAATATTAACGTTGCCGAAGGCAGGGATTTAGTTTATAATTTATATTGAGAGAATGGTTTAATTAATTATCTTAATTTTATATTTTATCGTGGGGTTTGATCGAGTTCTATAAGGCTTATAAACAATAATTAATTTGTATGTATGGTTCAAAAGTTATTTAAGTTTTTAGTTTATCATTAAATTAAATTTATATTTAACACGGGGATTAGTTTCACTAAATAGAGCTCAGAATTCTAAGAAATTTGATGTATGGGGCTTTACGAATACTTAACAAAAACTGTAAATTTAGAGAGTCAAGAGTGCGGGGAAAACGTAATAACAAAAGTAAATAAAACACAGAAAAAGTAAAAAAAAAATAAGTATACGGGGGAAAATGAACCTGAAGGGTTACAAAAGTTAGAAGCCTGATTGCGTAAACTTTTATTCCGAATAAAATTAATAGGCCTACAAACACTGTCAAATAATTAAAAACATATTTACAATTTAACTACCTGGGCAAAGCCGTGGCGCGAAACCAACTGAAGAAATCGTAGCTTGCAAGATAAAGGTCGTGCAAAACACGCAATTTTGGTATTTCCCAAGGTGCAGAGGAGAGACCATAGACAGTTCTGACAGTATAAATCCCTAAGGGATATATACTGTTTATGGAGAGACAGGACTCGAGAGCGCCTGTTTTATTTAACAATATTACGAGAACAGTGTGATGTTGCGGTGGCGCTGGTGTACCGACGCTAATCCCTATTCACGACTCCAATTAATTAAAACTGGCCGATTTAAAGGGGTTGGCAACCTGTATTGCTATGCGAATGTGAGGTTATTTGTGCGATAATTTTGCCACCTCATTGAAGCGGGAAACATTATCGCACAAATAGCAAAACTTATACATAAAACCGTTTTTTTTTACATAATAGTGTTGATATTAGTAGTAAAACCGGGTACCCGACACATATGAAAAAGTATATCACGAAACTAAACTAATACTACTTTAGAAAAAAGACTTAAAACTCCCACATTGTCTAAGTTATGTTTTGAAATAATTTTCGAAAAGTAAGTAGACTTAGCAGGCTACTAAAATACTAAATGATATTATGTATATTTTTGGATTTTGACCAAGGTACGACGTCCCCGCCCGATGGACTATGGTATGAATAAAAGCAATTTCCGGGGGGGGGCATTTACATGGGTTGGCCCCCAGGCAAAATTCCAGGGGGGAAATGCCCCCCCTGCCCCCCCCCGGTTCCTACGCCGCTGATATAAGTAAATTTAAGAAATAAAAACATCAAATTATTGTAGTAATTATCATTGCTAATCGATGTCCTTTCTTTCCTTATCTCCTGAAACCATTTTCAGGATATTAGATTTAGAGGCCACTGGATATTTATTTCTGTTAAGATCGACGGCTCGGATAAGATCCCAGCAAACACAAAAACGTCCTTTGGACATCCGATAGACGTCACACTCGGATCTTGCCTTCGTCCGTAGGACATCCCAAAATCCAGGGTTGACGTCCCTGGATGTCTTTCTATAAAACCTAGAGATGCCTTTAGGCCTTTAATTTGGTTCAATCATGGCTCAATAGGGATGAAACTAGGACGTTCATTGGATATCGAATTCTGAACAAATAATTTAAAAAGGCAAACTTGATATTAAAATTTTATTCAAAACATTAAAATACAAGATAATGGAAAAAATCCAGCAACAAGTGTACAATTTGATTGTAATAACACGAACTCTGCATAAAAATTAAGAATTTAAATTTAATATATAAGATTATTAAATTTTTACGATAGGTTTTCGAAAGTTGGAAACTCAAGTATTAGCAGTTAACATATAAATTACAAAACTTATATAGTTATTTAATTTTTATATAACAAAATAAATTTCGAACTAAACTATTAAAAAATTAAATAACCTTCCTTATACAAATGTAAAAAAACAATAAAATTAATTTTTAAATCCGTGGCAAAATAAAACTAAGCCATTTAATACTATTCCTTAAAAAAAATTAAGACTATCGGATGAAAAATGTACTCTAGAAACTACTGTTTCTCGAAGCTTAATTTTAATATCTATCCAAATCTTACTTTTGGAATTACAATTTAACTATATAAAATATAACAGTATAAAATAAAGCTTTAGGCGAACCGTTCAGTGAGAGTAATGAATAATAAACTTAAAAAGTTAAATTGAAACTTGTACAGGTCCAAAATGAACTTTAAAAACAGCGAACCTTCCCTAACTTTCGGATAATTCAACGCAAATCTTACTTTTGGAATTCCAAATTCAATATATAAAATATAACAGTATGAAATAAAGCTTTAGGCGAACCGTTCAGTGAGAGTAATGAATAATAAACTTAAAAAGTTAAATTGAAACATGTACAGGTCCAAAATGAACTTTAAAAACAGCGAACCTTCCCTAACATTCGGAGAATTACACGCAAATCTTACTTTTGGAATTCCAAACTCAATATATAAAATATAACAGTATGAAATAAAGCTTTAGGCGAACCGTTCAGTGAGAGTAATGAATAATAAACTTAAAAAGTTAAATTGAAACATGTACAGGTCCAAAATGAACTTTAAAAACAGCAAACCTTCCCTAACTTTCGGAGAATACACTGCCAATTTTACTTTTGGAAATACAAATTCACTAAACTATTCACGGAACACATTTAGAAACTGTAAAAATTTTCTGTAAAAACTACAGATTTTTCTCTCAGTGTGGGTCTGAATTTTTTACTCCAACTAATCAAGGCCGTGCAACCGCTGAACCTACTTCAAACTGTTTCAATCTTATGCTGAAAAAGAAACCAAGGATGGAACCAGGCTCACTCAAAGATATGATACATTCGTACGTGCAAGAAGACACCGCGAATCTTGAACTTTCGTGCCCATTCGCCTATTGGAATGAATATCAGTCTAAGTACCCGGCTATTGCGGCACTTGCAAAAAGACAATTTGTCCATGCACGCAACTTCAGCGAGTTGCGAACGAATGTTTTCCAGAGGTGGGTCACTTAAAAGGCTGAGACTAACGAGATTCGGAATTTATTTAATCGAAGATAGTTTAATTTATAAAGAGTACAGGGAGTCACAAATTGAGAGAATTTTGATAAAAAAATAACCCACAAATGTGCCATTATATTATTTATATTACCATTATACTATTAACCGAAATAAAGAAGAATTTGAATGCTGGAATAAGAATCAAAAGAGGCATGGAAATGAATTGAAGTGTCATACTTGTCGAAGATCAGTTATGAACTTTTAATACTATATTTTGCCTACTACTTATCAAAAACGTACTACACTGGATAATAGGGATTGCAGAAAACGTTTTATATGGTACCATATATCCAACTTTCTACTTCATACTCTGACAATTCTTTCCGTGAACAACCTTGAAATGTAATTTCAAGATTTTTCATGACGATATCATTTTTGTTCTCATTTTTAAATTTAAAATATCTTCAATAAAATGTTTTAACAAAATTGAACCTGGATGCATTTTAGTTTTTTATCGCGATATCTAAAAGTTCTTCGCGAAAGAAGAAAGCAAACAAATCCGGATCACGGAAGGAATTGTCCACGGGGGTATAACTTCACTTATGACGCGAAACCAACTACTTATGTTATAGTGGTTCTTGCTCAAGTGAGGAATGAAAATGAACAGAAAGTTCACAAAATGCCCATCTCTGGTCATATCATTTAGTTAGACAGAGCGCACACATACAAAAATGTCAAATATTTTCCATTTTTGGAAAGTTCGTTGAGTTTTCGGTACAGACTCTGTTTGGTATATACATAATATTAATATATTGAACTCCCTTTAATTATCTTTATGAAATTTGCCCTAAAATGTCCCAAATAAATTTCATAAGTACACTGCTTAAGGCAAGGATTTACTAATCTTGGAATTTGAATAATTTATTTCGTAATGAAGTAAAGTTAGAGTAATGGCATTTTCTGTAGTTGTAGCTCAAACTTTTCTTAACAAAACCAGGTTTGGTTACTTATTTATTATATAAATGTTATTTTTTTTATCTCGCTGAATTTTTGTAAAACGCTTGTAAATAATATATTTTACCTTAAAAATAAATAATAAAACTCGAAACACTGAATAAGCCTGGCGGAAGCACGTTTAGTAGTAATACACAGTCGCGTCAATTGTCTGCATCGAACTCGGGCAACTTTAATCAAAGCTGAATTTTGTTATTTTATTAATTCTCAGAAAAATTAAATGTTTCTTAAAATCTCAAAAGAAAATATTTAAAAAATAGTCCGCGACTGGTGGCGTAACATTTTTAATTTGCATTTCTCAGTCTGACCTGGGTGTGTTTTGTTTGTCATTTTCTTTATTTCACCATTTCAAACTTCTTAGCTTTAATTCATAGAACTCAAAAATATAAATAAGAATGGAGGATTGTTAGATAAGTTTTGTAAATGTCTCATTGTATATAATGATTTGTAAATTTTGACCTTGCAATTGTGAGGAGCATATCTAATTTTAAAATATAGAACTGAAGTCCAACCCCAGAAAGACCTCCTGCTTCGGATAGTTTTTTTGAATTTGGGGATATAAAAATAGGAGACAATTTCATGCCAGAATCAGTGCTTTCATGCTTTGCGATTTCAATAGTCACTTAGGTCATATCTACAGTTTTTCACGTCTATGATAATTCATTCAATTAAAAATTTGTATTTCAATTAGAACTAAATTAAGAACTAAATGTGCCTTTTTCCAAGCATTAATTTAATAAATGAAACGGTCAGCGTTTTTAGATGCCCTCACGTGCCATGAGGTATCATGATTTACGTCTACCACAGATATGTATTTTTCGGTCTCTGTTTATGCTCAAATATTAATCAAGCTCCAGTTTTGACCAATCAATAATAATAATTCCAACCTATTTATTTTATCACCAATTAATTTAAATTATCAGAAATATAATTTTTTTCTTCTAAATTCTTATTTATTGTACCAAGGCAAAATATTTCAAAACTAGTCCGCGACAGAAGGTGTAATTTTCAATTTGTCCTAAGTGTGTTTCGGTAAAAGGTTGGACTGGTTCATTTTCCGAACCCAAAATAAGGTTTTCTAGAACTTTAAAAATTATCAACATAACTAATTGAAATATTAGACTGCAACAGCAATAGGTATAAATATAATTTATGGTATCATGTCGGTACGCCGTTTGTTTTAATGACATCGGCTTTTACGACGACGCGTTTTGAACGATGCGTCTTGGCCGTCGGTTGTACGTCGTTGGTCATTGCGCCGACGGGTATCTTCGCCCGCGATCATTTGGCCGAGGGGGTTTCTGCTTTCCAATATTTTTATTTGAGCGTATATGAAATAATATTAGGAACGAACTGCCTAGGTCTAAAAAATAAAACGCGTTTCAAGTTTGACGTAGATCGTTAAAATAGCGAAATGGGCGAGAAAATTCGTGGGGCGTTTCTGTTTATTCTAGTTTTCGTAAGCGATATTAAAATTTAATCGAATGCTATAGTCATTTCTATTCTATTTTGGGGTAATGTTGCTTATGTTTGTTTACTGTTTGATAAATACATTTGTTCTTGGTTTTTTTTCCAGTATTGAATAAATTGTTTGGCTTTAATTGTTCCTGCTTTAGAGATTTCGCTGCTGTTCTTAATGTCTTATCTGTCGGCGTTGGGTCCCGTCGGTGTTTTGACTAATTATGTTCAATTTTATTCCGAACGTTCCTCAATATGAGCGACCATCACATTTCAATTGGCTAGTTTACCATTGGCTAAACTCAGTACCGGATTTACTGAAGGTGGAGTCCTAGGCAGATTTTGGAGTGGGCCTATTATTATATTTTTTTAATTACATAGGTCAGTGCCTATATAATTATATTTAATTTAATCGAGCACTGGCTAAACTGCCATCGGCCGAGGTGCGTTGGCGTAGTTGCGCATCTAGACCTCAGTCGGCGTAAGGATCTTCGGCGTATTGACCGTCGGGTTAGGTGCAGTGATGTAAATGGTGTCGGTACTGCTGTGACGGCGTTATTGTCCATCGGCGGTGGGCTTGTCGTCCTAAAGACGTGAAACCGTCTTTAATTTCGTCATAAACCAAATACCTCATTTATTAAATATACTTATTATTATTATTTGTTTATTATTTTTTTATAAAATCATTTGATCTTTATAAAAATAAAACAGTAATTTTATAACTATTTATTTTAGTAGGTTCCTACTAATGCAAATTGAAGTTTTCAGCTATTATGATTTGATTTAGATCGAAAAGAAGAATCTGGATGCCGAATGGTTCAAGAACCAATTTGACCATCAGGATAAAACTTTTAAATTTGTGGTGAAAAACCTGAAGAACGTAAAGTAATAATCAAATTTATACTATTTTTTCCTAATTAAAACAAGCTTTCATGAAAAGTGAAATGATTATATCTAGTCTCAATCAAACAATATTTATTATTGTTATGTATATTTATTCGAAAATATTATCTGGAGAAACCATACTTACAGCAGAATTTCATACGACCAAATGTGAATCATAATAATTACCGAACTATATAAACCAGTCACTTAAACTGAATTGATTCAAATTTATTCCTATGTTCGAAATAAACTCCGCTGCTAACCCAGAAATTAAAAAAAACTTACTACATTGTAACTACGTACATGTTCGGGGAAATTAAGTCAACTTTAGGGCCAATAGGAGATCTGCTCTTCTTGTGCACGTGGTTTGATTTCTTCCATGTAATAGTGACAATTCAGTGAACCATAACGTCCATTTTAAGCCCCAGCGACCAGCGGATGCCGTTAATGGTATTGGCAGTTCTATATACAGTAGTGTTCATGAATAAATTCAAGTTCAAGGCTTTCCTCTATTAGAAAATATCATTTTTCGAGGTCACAATTGAAAATAGTTAACGTTATTTTTAGTTTTTGTGAAATGTTTCGAGCAAATCAGGGTTCATTATATCCCGAAAGAGACGAAAAACAAATAGAACTTATACTATTTAACCAAATCCCATTAGACCTAAAACCTAATGTTTGGTTTCGGTTAAATGAGCTATCGGTAACATCTTTATAGGTACTATTGCTGTAGATACCATATCCTCTATATTACGATGCGAGATGGCCCACCGTGATTAGCCGAACTAAGGGACCACGACCGGGGTCATTCTGGCAGGGGTCAAATCGCGCAGGGATCCCCAAACATAAAAAATAACTCTGATGACATTTCTCTTTACATACCAAACTGAAAAGATTTATGTGAATACCACCACATATGCAGTTTATGGTCGAAAAGAATTAATAGCTGTCGGTTAAAAAACAAGGTCACGTGTTAGTGTTTCCTGTGCTGCCAGGTAATAAAATGAATAAGGCTGTACGTATTCCAATTTTCTAATACGGCTAAGTACAATTCTGGCGAAATAGTCAGTCAAGTGGTCAGTTAGGCCTAGGAGGCTAGGCCTAGCCGTTTAATGCTAGATTTCAGTTTATAGTCGGTTTGAACTTTTAACTGAAGTTATTACCTTTTCCTTTAAATTGTAGGTGATTTTTCGCTGCCATTATGCTGTATTTATTTAACTGTTCTTTTATTAATTTAACCTGCATTTCAAAGGTTAAAGACACGAAGGTTTTTGCATTTGTATTCTTCAAAACCATAGCTACCTTATTATTGTTAATTGAAAGGTAAGGATTTTGAATTTTATAAATTAAATTTTCTTATTAATGATTGACGTTTGAATTTTAGACTGGCTATTAGAGCTGGTGGACGTCGCTGCTGTGTTGCTGGTTGTTCGTCATCTACATATAAGTTTTATCAAAGCGAATACTTTATGTTGAAACTAATACGTCTGAGAAGATACTATGGAGCACCCCATAGTCCAAACATCAGATTGTCTGTGGGCATCATTTGAATTTGAAAGGACGTAAAATGTTCGGTGATAAGAAGCCAAAATATTTTTATCACAATGATGCCGACTCTAATATCAAGATCTCATACCAAGATCTCATACCAGAAAGGTTAATCAAAGTTTCGTACAATGTTAAAAACCAGTCACCAAAAGTTAAATACCAAGTTTGCCAGTGCCTACGCCTTACGAAAAGGTTCCGGGTGTCGGTATTTCTACGATACAAGAACCCACGCAAGATCACAACTATAATTTCCATCAAGATAACGAGGAACTAAGGAAAAATATTATGGCACAACAAGCAACAATAGCAATGTTGATAAGTTGGGGAGCCTCACCCAGGAAAACTGTCTTAAGAAAAACAAGGGGTTTTTTAGAAAAATAAATTTATAAATTAAAAAAATTGAAATTTGGCAGCTTAAAGAAATATTGAAATTTTAGCTAAGGAAAATAGAAATCTTAAACTTGAAAATGATTCCATAAAAAAAAATTAAATAGTGAAAGATAACAAATTTTCTTTAAGTCAAGTCATAAATTCTACTATGCTCAAGTTTAAGACCGGATTTTAATGCATGGATGATTTCAGTGATTTATTTAAGTGTTTGGAACCAGATCTGGCCAATCCTAATTTTTATTATAATGAAAGATATAGACGTCAAATCGAGAGGAAAAATATTAATAGCAGAGGGAGAAAAATGAATTTTTTGGTGCTTTGTCGTCTCAAAGTGGGACGTTTTGAACAGGATTTGGTATATCGATTCAAAATTTCAGTGAAGACTATATGAAACCTATGCATCACTTCGTTTGACTTTTTAACACCAACGACTAACGCGCCTAAAAATATGGCAATCCAGAAATTTAGTTTCCGAGGACATGCCAGATGCATTTAAATCAACTTAACCTTCAACGCGTTGGCTGATTGATTGTATAGAACTATTCATTCAAACCCTTAACGAATACACTACTCAGAGCGACACTTGGTCGTCGTACAAAAGTCACAATACTGCAAAAGAGCTAATTGTAATTTTCCCAAATGAATTTGTTTCTTTCGTTTCCAAACTTTCAACAGAAAGAATGTCTGATATAGAAATAACCACCCAAAGTGGCATTGTTGACTTGTTAGATTCAGGTGACTCGGTAATCACCCACCGTGGTTTCACCATATCAAATTTACTTAAAGAAAATATATTGGACTGAGCATTCCACCATTTTTGGACAAAAAAAATCAACTTTCTTTTGGGGAAGACAACGAAAACTTGACATTGCTAGTATTCGGATTCACGTGGAACGTGTTATTAGAAGTGTTTAATAATACCATATCCTTAACACTGTTGTGTATGCTCAACTAGAAAAAGTTTGGAGAATATGTGCTCATTTACATAATTTTTGTAATGAACCACTAGTAAGAGTTGAAAATAGTGAATTTTAAGCCATACATATGTTTTTTGGCATGAAATATGTGTACGTAAGATCATTTTCTTATTTAAAAACAAACTGAATATATCACTTGACGCTATAAAATATAACTTCTTACTAGATTCAAGCTGATTATTTTAAAAAGCTACAACATAATTATAATAACAAATTGCTAATTTGGGTGCTATTTCATTCCTAACACGATTTTTAATAATTAATATAATTTCTTAATAATAGACCAGTAAAACCCAGTAGGCCTTGTATCTGAAAAAATAAGTTATGTTTCTTATCACACATTAAAACAAAATTGCAGTTGGATCCTTTTTCTTTACGGCATCCTTGATTACCCTGTTTTCAAATTTACATTTTTTATTTCTTATAGCCCATACTCGCCAGTAGTTTTGTTTCAAACTAAGCTGTCGGGAAAGCGCCTTACATTGGTAAAGATGGGTTAACGCAAAATCCAACGGAAAATTTGTGTCCTTTAATTTTTTGTATTTTTCGGCAACATCACTTTCATAATCAGGGCCGCCGAGAGTGGGCCGGGCCCTGGAAAAAACAATACTTTCGGGCCCAAGAGCTACCTTATTTTTATATTTAACAATGTTTCGCGGGTGAAGTATAGTAGAAGGGCTCAAACGCGGGGCTCCAAAGCTTATACGGGCCCTGGTAATTTTTACCGGCTTCCCCCTTCTCTTATCAGGCCTGTTCATTATTTACGATTGGCTAATCACTATCCGTAATCGGTGTACAAGCCTGTAACTTTGACTGTACTAAAGTGATTACGTAATCAATTACAGATTTAGCACTGACAAAGGCTGTTCTCGCTGTAATCTGTGTACATTATTTAAGGATGTAGTTAGCCCCTCGATAATCAAATCCTTCTTGAGCGTACTTATTTCTTGATAGGTCGGAGCCTGAGGTAAGAGTTCTTACAAAGGTGTCAGTTACTTCTTTCTCTCTCTTACATACGGATCGAAATTTTAAAGCAGTTTGTTCTTTGTAGTTGCTCGGTTTTCCACATCTCACAATTCGATTAGTCTTTGGTTTCCGAATCAAGATTTTGCGCTGCGTCTAGTGTTAGCTTAAGAACGGCACACGTTTTCCCATTGCATTCTCAATGGAGTGGAGCGAATTTTCAATATACAAACGGATGTCAAATATCTTAATCGGCAATGGTATTCTTCATCCTACATTTCTTCAATGAATACATCACTGTCGTCCAAGTAGCAAAATGTGGTTAGAAAACCGTTTTAAAACCGTTGATAAATAGTAGGAAATCAAACGTTTTAATAACGTAGATCATGTCCGGTGATTTATACTATAAAAAAACCGTTAGAAATACGTTTAGTTAACGTTAGTATTTTTCTAATAGTAACGTAACTTGTGCAACGTAAATAAAACGTTATACAAAAAACCGTTTATTAAACGTTCAATAAACTACCATAAAACGGTTTTCTAACGTTAGTGCTCTAATTGAAACCAACTGTAAATCAACGTATTTTAGGAGTTAAAATAACGCCGTTCTTATACTAGAATGTATGCCTTTTACATACTAATTAAAGCAGGCGTGATCTCCGAAATGGCTCAATTTTTATTTAATGTATCTCTCACATAAAAATATAAACAGACACTGGAAAAAATTTAAGTTAAGAAAAGAAAGAACTGTACTTTTTATAAAACTTTTGGGTTACAATGCAATATGAACTACTAAAAAATATCAGTTAATTAGATCAACACAAATCACTTTTCTTGAAAATAAAAAATTGGATCTACTTAAAACTTGAATATACGTTATTTAAAAATACTTAAATCGTATTTCCAATAATCGAGAATATTTGAAACTAAACATTTAATTAACGAATTTTAAATATTAATTTCGATGCATACAGCAAATATAATATCTCACTTGTTTCTAAAATATCACAAATCGCTTTTTGTGGAAAATATACACGCTATTTATTGCAATTTTTAATCTTAAATCTCCATCAGTTTGGTCAAACATCTTAAAAAAGTTTAGTCTTACTTGTCGTTACTTCCTAAATATTTAAATCTTATTCAAATTAATAAAAATACTTGGAGATAATCTTAAATCCCAATTTTGAAAAGCATAAACATATGGTATTACAAAATCTATTTCATTATTGAAGGTACACAAATCACCTTAACTCAATGACAACAGAAAAAAAAATTCTAAATATAACAATAATGACATTCCTCAAAATTATTTAGTACTAACTAAACAATATAAATTTCTCTATCCATATAAACAGAAACTGCAGATGAAGATTGATTTTCATTTATCACAGCTGACTATTACAAAACTTTTTTATTATGAATTTGTGATGGCCTATAGTATTTAAGATTAGCAGTAAATATAGCCCTAATGAAAATAATCCCATATTTTAGGGTTAAGAAAAATGTAGAATGTTTCCAAATTTCAACTCTCAACATTGAATTAAAAAGCATTATTTCTAATTTTTTTACCTAAAATAACTGAATGCAAACATGGTGAGCTAATGTAGAGACATCAATTTGAGAATGGAATTATATTTTCCCCCAGACTTTGAAATTTTTACTTTAAATACAGACTGCGGTATTTTGCTCACCCGCTGTACACATACTAAGAATCATGTAATCAGAGCTAAATATTTGAATTTTTTATCACAACTCTCTATTGCTAAACTTTTAAATTAATAATATGAATTTCTGATGGCCTATAGTATTAAAGATAAGCAGTAAATATAGCCCTAATTAAAATAATCCCATATTTTAAGGTTAAGAAAAATGTAGAATTTTTCAAAATTTCAACTCTCAACATGGAATTAAAAAGCATTATTTCTAATTTTTTTTCCTAAAATCACTTAATGCAAACATTGTGAACTCATGTAGAGACATCAATTTGGGAATGGAATTATATTTTCTCCCAGAATTTAAAATTTTCACATTAAATACACTGGTATTTTGCTCACCCGCTGTATCGCATACCAAGAATCATGTAATCAGAGCTAAATATTTGAATTTTGTTTGTCACAACTGTCTATTGCTAAACTTTTTAATTAATAATATGAATTTGCGATGGCCTATATTTTTCAAGATTAGCAGTAAATATAGCACTGGTAATAATAATTCATTTTTAAGATTTAGAAAAATGTAGTTTTTCTCAATTTCAATACTCAACATTCAAATGAAAAGTATCATTTCTAAATTTTTAACTTATTGGAAACAAATTGAACCTACGTTAATTTATTGCACACAATGTGAACCGATTTATAGCTTGAATAAATTCATAAAATCCAAGTTTTTAAACAAAGTTTGTTAATGCAAATGAGACTTTGGAAAGTGATACAAAGGCTTAACTGCTATTGCCTGGGTCACGATAATCCATTATTAAATACCAAGCGATCTTGTCAAATGACATTTAGTAAATATCTATTAATGTTTTATAAGCTTATCATTAACTTTATAATATATATAATACTTATAATTACCATATACATTCAAATTACAGCACTATTTATTAATTGTTTAAAACCGACCGTGCTAATGCTTATTGCCTAATGGCGCGATACTTTTACCACTGCCTATAGTACAAATGCGTAGGTACTGCCAAGGTGTATCCTCCTTGGTACTGCTTTTACTTTCACTTTAGATAATCTCTACCTGGGCAGAGCCACAGCCGACTTCGATTGATCGCATGTATAGGGAGTTGTTAGTCCACGTGCGCGTGCCATGAAGGGCTTGCCACCACACTCCTACGCGCATTACAATTGTAACATCTAGAATCCCGTTTCGGGGTACAAAAAGTGTTTAATCACTTTCTATACCAGACAATAAAATTAATTAATATAACACATCACTTGAGCTATGCTTGAGCTAGGGGATGAAATGAATTTTTTTCTATAGATGGATAAATTACGAAGAGGCAACTTAATTCGGGTGAAAATATGGTAAATGACAAATTGTAAGACCAAAAATAAGTTTTAGAGGTTTTGCTGTAGTATTTTTAACAACGATATACTAAAGTATTAAGTTAAAATTTGAAACTTAATAGTTGAATTAGACTCTATAAGAACGTTTATATGGTTATTTATCCTTGATGAAAAAATAGTTTTTAACAAAACCAAAAAGAAACGTTATATTTTCGTCTAAAAATAAACTTGGACGAAATTTATTAAAAACAACGTTATTTTAACGTTAAGAAGTTTATTGGAAAATTTGGTTCGAAACAGTTAAATTTATAAACTACAATTCAACGTTAGTAGAACGTTGAAAAAATAACTCATAACGATATTTCAACCAGATAACCAAAATTTAACCAAATTGCAACGTTGCTTTGCTACCTGGGCATTTTATTGCTAGCTTCAGACTTAAGTGCATAGCTTATCTATTCTACGTTGCAAATCTTTTTTATCCTGAGCTGCACCGTGATCGTTTAGAGATTTATATTGCTTCAACATTTCCGCTTTTAGCTTTTGAGATTCCCGGCACGTGGTGAATAAAATGAAGATTGTCAAAGTGTTTTTGTTAGTAAGGAACCCTTCTCATTGATAACACCCCACACTCGTTTCTTTTCTGTGCATGCTAGGTTATCTGGAATTAATTAGCGTTCATCACGGTGACAATCTAACATGTGCCAGAGGAGAGTGGATACATGTTCATGTAGGCAAACTCCCCCTTTCCCGCCTTGCAATTACACTTTATCTTCTAGACAAATCCTGTAATTCCATTAAGTTTAGCGCCTACATCATATTTAGTAGCTAAAGTGAAGGAAGCCTAAACTTTGCTCTGGATGAATATGGTATAGTGCAGGTTCGTTACTATGTCAATAACAAATCCACCAAAACTTAGCTGTACTTTCGTCACCTTGCTGGCGTCATTGCGGTAACAGATTTTTTTTTCAATATATACTTCGCTAAATTCTTTAAGGAAATATTAATATGATTGGTCAGGACAATGTTTCCCTTATCCTCATAACTAGTGCCGCAACTGTAATATAACATAATTATCTAATAACTTTTACAAATTTTATTAATATAAGCAACATATTTAACAATTCACCTTGATTCCATATCCATTGCAACAGATGGAAAACAATAGCTCATGTAATTGAATATGCTTTTAAGAATAACTAGATAAAACCACTTTCTAATACAATATAAAAGAAAAATTCAACAAATAAATTTTTAATCTAAACAGAAACTACGATTTACCAGCCTAGTATCGAAAGAGAGTGAACAACTGCTAAGCAGACGATCCTTCTTGGAAAGGAGGTGAAATTGTCACTTGACTAAACCGTGAAGAAGGTTTTTCCAACAGATGTCGCTAGCTTAAGCTTCATTCTCTGAAGATGTCTCATAAGTATTTTCTTAAAACTTCCATTATTCAAATCTTTTTAAAAAAGGTTAACGTGAACTTATACACTTTGACAGTATTCAAAGAAATGTTGGATTAATTATTTTTGGAATATTTCTATTAATAGCACTAGAATATAAAGGTTTTTGAAGAAAAAATTCGTTAACATGAAATTGTTCGCCAGAGAGCATGGATGCATTTTATTGTTTTGAAATATTTACTGTGCGGCCTTCTTCGCAGGAATATGTGAAGGTTTATTTTTCAAACGCAAACCTTGAAGATGCCCATCTCTGGCTGAAATTATTAATAAAAAAAACGTGGTAGTTTTCCTTATTTCGGGAAACAGCTGGTACCGTAAATTTGGTAGAATCCATGAATTCAAGAATGAAACAAGACAATTATTAAGCCAACAACTTCCATAAAATATCTCCAGTAGAAAAAGCGAGGTTGACATGATTGAACCATAAATCCAGATTCGAAAAATATTTTTAACATTTTCCACTTTGGTGACTGAAAAAGTAAAGTTCAGTTCGATGATATTTTTCTTTTTCTTGAATGCAGCTCTTCTTTTGTACAGACAGCCCTGGTCTGTCTCTACGTAACGTGATACTCTGAAACCACGAATATGGTTAGTCTATTGTTTATAAACCGTACAACAAAATGAAATCAAGTAAATAATTTTATATCTAAGTTTTACTAAGTAAGTATTCAGCCGAGTGCATAATGTTTTACCAGATGTTATTCAGAATAAGAGTTAGGCAATTGCTATGGTTTGTGGATGAGATATGTCAATCCATACTACTTTCTAAACCATGTTTCGTTATATTTACAATCTACACTTAAGATTATACATGAAGTAAGCAACACAGAGATCTTGAAAAGTCTTCCACTAACAGTGAATCGAAAACTAATATTGCCGTTCAATGAAATGTCTGAGAGACCTCTTGTTCTTATCTCAATCAAAAAAACTGGTTTTAAAAATTAAGAAATTGCATCTCATGCATTTTCGTGAAATTTTTGTTATCAGAAGTACATAATATATCCGAGAGACGTGAACATCAACCTTTACTGCTAGTGAATTTCGTCTGAAATGTTTTCCATATTACGTTTCAGAATACCATGTATTGCCGGCAGAAATAAATCTTCAAAAGATTGCGTAAAACCATTACTCTTACGATACATAATCAAAATAACATTCATAGGTACTTTATTTTAACATTTAACATTCCTATTGGTGTTCGAGGAATAGTACTTGCAGTAAGCCCTGATGCACTGTTTGGCACTGCGGCATATCAGGAAATTCGCACATCTTCAATTCTGCGTAATGCTAACGATTATGTTTTACTTTTATGAATGCTTCACTCGTAAGAGATAAACTATAAAGTTTTCTTATCATATAATTATAATAACATAACTAAGTAAATACTCACAAGTAATCGGTTTGCTCAAAGATTGTTCTCGGTAAGCTATTAGAGAGGACCATGTTATAGTACTTCGGGAAGTAGTCCGTATTTCCCTCGTAAATTACTTTGTCGGAGCACAGTGTTACTAAAATACATGAAGAAAAAATCATTATCCGTTAATATTGGTTTTTTCGGATTTGGAGTGGTCATGTGGGGAAAATCCTATTTAACCTGACTAAGGGCCCGTTCCAGAGACGTTTTCAAAAGTCTCGTTAAATAACGAGACCGATTTAACGAGACCCAGACTAGAGTTAAGAAAACGCGTTCCAGAGACATTTTAACGAGACTTCGTAAACTCCCGCTCTCGTTATTTCGCTTTTTTTTAATAAGCTCCGCCCCCGTCCGGAGCCAATAAAAACGCCGGAAAATATAGGTGGAAAGCGGGTCACTTCAATCGCTCAGTTAAGCCTTAGCGTTGTCTGTGTGATTTCTTTCTTGTAAACAGCGGCAATTTTCCACTTTCGACTACGTAATCTCGGCTAGTTATCAGTTATTTTACTATATTTATTAAATTTTATTTATATATTTACAATTTTTGGTGGTTATTTACATTTGTTTTTATATAATATTTACATTTATTATTCATAAACGCGAAATTTATTTAAAAATGGGGTAAGCAAAGAAGCTGAGCAAAGGGCGAAGAAGTTTAACCCAGGTTGAATGAAAGGCAAAAGGAAGCAATTGTTGCTGGGCTTGATGCTAGAATGGGTTTGGTCAACGGAGTTATGGGAGTAGTGAAAGCCTACAAAAACATAATAAAAGCGTGAAAGAGATGGCAAAAGAAGTGTCAGCCATTGGTAAGGGGACAAAAAGAACTCTCCTACAAATTAGAACAAAATGGTTTGACTTAAAAAACGTTGTAAAGAAACTGGCCCAAGATATCATAAGGATCAGGAAAGCAACTGGGGATGAGCTGACACCACTTGAGAATAGAGTGGTGAAACTAGTTGGCGAAACTATGATTCGTGGTACAGCAGGTGTTGAAAATCGCATTGGTACTACAGCAATGAAGAAACAAGTGCATTAAACTGTACTTCATTTACTTAAAATATAAAATTTGAATTGTTAATATACATTACAATTTGAAACCATAGAAATAAAACCCCGTACCTTCTACAAGCGCTAGCAGTTTCACATACCACCAGCGAGAACGAGTGTTTTTTTATTGGTACGCCAAGTACGGGGCATTCTCACATTACTTCTATGAGTACTCCACAGAGCGTGGTCGGTAGTGCTCCCCTTAATTTGGCTTCAAAGAGACGTTGTAAAATATTTCTATTAAGTAGAGGATATCATTATTTAATTGAAATTTAATTAGGATTTCCATATTGATGACAACACAACGGCAACAAAGATTGACAATGCAAGATGTTGTCAATAAAATGGGTATATTTAGAAACGCTCAGTTTAGATTTATTACTTACTAGCAGATATAGCTCAGTTACATTTTTTAAATAGACGCAAGGGCTGAAAACCCACTTCCAAATCCGCCTAGGCCGACAGTAAAAGTAAAATTCAAAAGTGATATATGTATTGTTAACGTTGCTCTTGCTGCCAGCAGTGCGGCAACATTAGACCACGTTGCTCTGTCTGTAGTAAATAATCAAGAACGATTGAATGGGCTTCAGGAAATGATTCTAAACGAAATGCGCAATTTTCTCTCTCCTTTTCCAGTCATTTGGACAATACCAATAAAATTCTGGTTACCATACTCAACTCTTTTGTTCGGGCTGAAAAGGAAATTGAAAATTTTATTTTAGTGATATCGCCTTATAAACAAATAATTAATAACCCTGAAACATAATTACATTTACCAGCAGTATGTCTACTACTTTAAAAATAATTTAATGAATATTACTTATTACCTTTTCTCTAGCTTTCAGATGTAAAACTTCCCACAACAATGAAACTTATTTATTTATTGTCAGCTGACCCATCGTCCAACGGAGCTGTCTCCATCTTCATGCAGGTTTTTTCACTTAATATCAGTTTGGCGGCAGATTTGAATTTCATTTCGATATTTTTCAAAGGTGGTTATCACCTTCCGGTAATTTTTTACCCATTAAAGTAGTTAGGGGCTCAATAAATATTTCATTAAGTATATTTGGCAGCTTTTATCATTGGGTATCAGGTCAAAAGGGAGATGTGTTCCGCTTTCTCTTTAAATGATAGCTACAATAATAAATAAATACTTCTATTTTAAGAATTGAAATAATTTTTATTGTTATCATGTGTACAAAAAATAATTTGACTGATGTTGTGAATGATTCGACAAACACTCGACAGTATTGTGTCGATAACAATTTTCCGTCTTTCCAAAATACAAATACAGCACATGATTATGAGGATCTATAATAAGATTATTTTATAATACAATTGCTTCCAGAGCCACATTTCAAATATATCAAAACGAAAAGATCGTTCTTTCTTCTTTTCTTTTTGATACTAAATAAAAATAATGATAAACGAATTCTTACCTGCGTAGCAAAATCTATGCGGTGTCTTCAATTCGGGCCTTGGCCATTCCCATTTGAAACTCAATAAACGCGGTTTCAGGTAAATGTTTGATTGGTAGAGCCAAAAATCCTTTTTTTTTATTCAATTCATATTATTGGGTCACTCGCAATACATTATTTTCAGCGGGACAGCTGTTTCGATATTGTTTACACCTTGTTTTATCACGTTAGCTCGAAGAAACTCCGCTGCCATTTTTTCATTATTTTACCCTCCGAACGCGTTAACGAGAGCTCTGGAGCTCTCGTCTAGCTCTCGTTAAAAAACCAGACTTTTTGTCTCGTTAAAATGTCTCTGGAACGCGTTTTTGAAAAAAGTTTCGTTAATTAACGAGGCACGCCCCCTTTCTCGTCTCTGGAACGGGCCCTAAATTTGGTTTTTAAGACCGGTAACTCTGCTAAGTTAGTTTAAATAATGTTTTGAAGCCTCGATGGTTTAAAATCCATCAGAATTAGAAGTGGCAGTCCACCCCTTGGCCTAAGTCATCAAGCGACTTTTGAAGCCTTTAATTCAGGTGGCCGGGTTACAATGCGTAGTAGGGTGGTGGCAAGCCCTGTATGCCACACGATCGAGCCAACAGCTCCCTACACTAACTATTACCGTTAACCTCAACAAGTTTTTGTGGAAGGGGAAACCGAAGAGCTCGGGGGAAAACCCCTTAAACCAGTGAGGAGAGAACTTGCAAACTCAACGCAGAAGGAGTTGTTCCGAGTTTTCACCCAGTGCCACAAGCTGGGATCGAACCCGGCTCCTCTTGCTGCGAGGTGAAAGTGCTAACCACTCCGCCACCCCACCTTGCGGCGGCCTTTTTGGTTACGAATGAGGTATTGCCTACCTTTAAATTTATTCCATACTTCCGAAATGAAAGTATCAATTTCGTGTCGATAATAAAGCAGAACGCCGGATCTTGAGAGATCTGACCCTAGTGGAAAGCCGATAACATGCTTTCTTTGCTTTAATGCCACATAATCTTGGTTACACTCGCTTTCATTCTGAAACCAAGTCCTTTTTAATACTTCTAGTAAATAATAATAGTGCTTTTACATATAAAACGCTGTTATAAAACCCAGTGCTCAGAAAAAGTAGTTGAAATTGCCATTGACAACCCGTACGGATTTTAATTAGTTTATTAGGTTATTTCAACCACCAAAACGAATTTTTTAATGTAGAAAGATACTACTTTAGGAAATCAAATATAATATTTTGGAAATGTTGTCCTTAAATCCTATTTTTAATCCCGTTGAACGTTTTCACGAAGATAAATTATATTTTTATTATTTTATTGATAAAAAGATAAATTAAAAAAAATATTTTGAAATTTTGGTAAACTTATCATTTTTAATTAGTTTTAAAGATTTAAAATACTGAAACTTTTACCCCTAAAAAACCCATATTTTAAATTTTTTTAATATTATTTTATTTTTATACTTCGTTTATGATTTAGGAAAATCGCAACTTTTATTTGTAGTTCACGTTAATTAATTATATTTCTCAAA
Source organism: Leiobunum rupestre (assembly GCF_980474605.1). Lineage (NCBI taxonomy): Eukaryota > Metazoa > Arthropoda > Arachnida > Opiliones > Sclerosomatidae > Leiobunum > Leiobunum rupestre. Next base: position 55,968,533 of record NC_143384.1, on the reverse strand, counting down.
AGTCGGAAAAATAGAAAATCTGGAATTTGGGCTTAACGCTCAAAATTCCCCAACAAAAATTGCAAAAATTCCACAAGGATCAGATGAGCAGTAAACACCTGTGTAAATCTTTAGTGAAATAACCCTATATTTAATAATAATCATTATACTTTTATAGGAATATTTGGAAAGTACGGAAGTAGTTGCGGGTTCGCCAGAAGGTCTTTGAAGGTGTTTATGAAAGTGTGTCTTGTCACCGTGATTTCTCCCTTTAAGTTGGCAAGGTACGATTTGTTAAGAACCAACGCCCCGAATAACCAGCCACCGAGAAGAAGTCTGAACGACCAACTGCTCCCAAACATCTTCAATGCTTCGAAAAGCAAAAAAAAACATAAATAAAGGAGATTGTATCAAAAATTAGCGCAACATGAAAAACCACTTTCGCCACTGAAACAAAATTGATGTTATAGGATGAACGCAAAATAATTATTGGAAAATAAAAAATTACCTGAATTGCTTTAAATCATGCGTTTCAAAAATATAAGAATGCGTAAAAGAGCAAAACAATGTGCCGGAAATGAAAACTTTTTTGCCTGTTTTTTCTTAAATAGGATATTTCTAGAGCTTGGCGTTTTATAAAAATTAACCACTTATTTTATTTTTATGCATAACCTACAATTATCCGAAAATAAAAATTATTTTTTTGTTTGTTAAATCGTTCTTTATCCATGGATAATATCCATAAATAAACAGTTAAATAAAATATTAACGATTAATCGAAATTTTGCCGGTTAATTTATCTGTTACGCAGAGCTCTAGATATTTCAGAGCCGGTGCCTGGCACTCCGGGTGATAAAATTACAATCGCTAATTCAGCTGATATTTCATATTTTAACGATATTTAAATGGTGAGTAATTTATAAAACTTACGGTTTTGTAGAAGATAAGACACGTACAAAAGAAAGTTTTCTACGAGCCTAAGCAATAATGGATTTCCTCGAGACTCTTTTCGTTCGAAGAGCAGAGATACGATAGATATAATAAACAGCGTTGAGAGGCATGAAGCCCATAAAGTGAAACCCAAGGCTTCGTCTGGCAGCAACGCGCTTTTTTGGCTTTTATCGTCCAGGCAACTGTACAGTCGGTATTCTTCGGAATGATACCGCGGGGAAAAGTGTCGGTCGCTTTTCTCGTATTCCAAGTAGCAAGTGCCTCGGTCTGTGCTTCTTTGGAAAAATTCCAAATTGATTTCCTACAAAGAAATATTAGTCCGTGAGCCAGATGGGTTCATTACCAACACGGCACACCAAAAAGCGATGTGATTTTCTGGTAGAGAGTTACTTGGGATGGCCAAAAATATCAGGTGTCGCGTTCTATTATGGTAGCTATCCAAGATGGCGGTGCACGGTTACATTAACAGTCGCTATTACACCTATTGCGTTGTTTGAACTTGTTCCCCACATCATTCGATAGGCAACATGACGGCCTTAATTTATTGTAACGTGAAAATGTTTGATAGCTTGCACCTATAGGAGCAACAAACACAACACCCCACACAAGGAGAACGCAACCCGTCAAAAGTCGTGGATTTTCTTGTGTACATTTTTCATTGGCTAGACGCTTCAGCGCCTGCTGCTTCGGAAAGGGAAAATTCGGAAATTGTCTCCCCACCCCCGCCGTAAAACGTTCAGCGTAAAGGCTCGTGACACTCGTCCAATGAAATTCGTACACAACCCTTCATTAGCGTGTTTAAAGGCTAGCTGCGTTCTCCTTGTGATTGTTGCTCCTAGCTTGCACCATCTAGCCGGAAAAGTAAACAATAGGTTTTTTCGGTGTAAATGGGCTTATCGTTCGATTTATTTTAAAAGATATTCATAAGTTAAATATTTTTATGTTAAAAAACCCCGTTAAATATCTATTTTTAGTACTGTACCCCTTCCAGTAGTGACGCTGTGCCTGAAAACGGTTAGGGAGGTGCGAAATGAAATTGCGATTTTCGCATAAATGTTTTACGGCTGGCGCGGCCACACCAAAAACCGATGATATTTTCTGGGAGAGGATTATTTGAGATGACTGGAAACATTAGGTGTCGTGTTCTATCTCGTAGCTTTCCAAGATGGAGATCAATTTAAAATGACGGTGCACTGATAGTTTAAAAAGATAATATCTAGGCCGCGATTACACCCTTAGAGAAGTGAAGGATGGAGAGAAAAATCCTTTACCTCTAGCGAAGACAAAGATGGCCACTTTAATATCTTTTTTTAATCTGACACTTTTTTTTATCGATGTGAGAAATATGTATGTACCAAAAATATTCTATACAAAAAAATGAGTTGTAAATGATTCAGAATACCGTAAAAAAATTATTGATTGTGATTCCACGGAAGTAAAATTGATCAGAATAGTGATAGTGGCGTTAGATTAAAAAATTTGAGAGGAAAAATATTGATCGAGAAAACTTATTCATCTTTGATATTAAATTGTTATTTAAACATTGCGGGGTTATAAAAAATTATCGCGATAGTGATATAGGCGCCATCTTAATCATTTTGAGAGGTAAATGTTAGATAGGAAAAAATGTGCACATCTCTCTTCTGAAGTTCTGACGCGATGTTTATCCCCCCCCCCCTAACTGACGTTCGAGAAGAGAGAAAAATTTAATTTCCCTTTCTAACAAAAGTAAGGAACGCTGCATCACGTGAGTCCGTGACCATGAGCCTCTGCGACTGCAAGGGTTTCTTTTGTATAAACTTTAAACACATATTCTTGAAATTTATTTTGGAAAGGCTTAGGACTTAAAGGGGCTGGAAAGTGGGGTTTTGAAATCGTCTTGTGACGTAGTATCTCCAAAAAAATGCGGACTCTGCTTTATTTTCATTTTTCCCCGCTTGAGGTTGAGGAATTGGCTCTGACGGATGTGTTTTGAAAATAAGTGAGGAGCGACCCGAGAGAGACTAGTGACAGGTATTCATACGCGAACTAAGATATTCGGGCCTTCATGGACGGGGTTTTGGTTCTAGTATTTTAATATTTATTTAATTATAATGAACGAGTTTAATTCAAATAAAAAACCGGGAACGTGATGATACGAAAATATCTCTTGTTGGTGAATTAGATAAGTGGGAAAAGGCAAAAGAACTGTGGTTGAGTACTAAGGTTTATAAAAATGCTCCAGTGAAACCAAGGCCCTGAGAAATTAGCTTCGATTCATCTAGCGTTTTGTTACAAATCTCAATGAAACTCGCAAATAATAATTTAAAACATTACGAACACACTATTAATAAAAGACCTTATCGCTCAAATTAATTTTTCGTGAAACATTTGTTGTTCACTAAACTAAATCTTAGTAAAGATTAATGAAATTTTAAAACTTCCTACGAGCTCAGCTAACACTAACCAAGACCACGCTGGATTTCGTCATACAAAAATCCCAACACAGCGGTGCCTGTTTACGTCTTCGCGAACTTGAGAAAAAGTAGTTCTACGCGCCAATTTTCGTTAATGACCAAACCAAACCATACTTATTTCACTGGATTAGGGTACATGGCCCTCGCACTGCGATTGTGAAGTCGTTTGACTCGTTTCAAATATGGAATTTTTGTTTAAAGGTTAAAATTATTTTCATAAGTTAAAACTTACTACTTATAAAAATTTGGGCTAATTATTTAAATGTCAAAGGTGTAGAAGAGCCAATCTTTCGAATGATTCCGCAGACCGCACGCGGAGCAGGCGCGCGCAGGGAAATAATTAAAGTCCTAAAACGTCACCGCGAAACAAAATGGCAGATCGTTTGGCGGGTAAATTTGGCTCATTTAAAAATTAATTTCTCGTCATTAAAAAAAGATACAATTTTACGACTGATATTTTTGAGTTTATTTAAACATGATCTTTCAAAAAAATCCAAATCTTACCCAGCCTGAACTTTTATTTTAAGTTATTGCTATTCAAAGTTATTATACATAAATGGTAAACTGAAAGGAATCTTCTAACTCTCTACGCCTGACAGTTACGAAGATTTTTGAAGTAACGGTAACCTCTCGCTGGACTCCCTTCTCAAAGTTTTCGATCTACCGGCTTCAGCCGTTCGACAGCCACTGCCGTCTTCAGGGAAATCACCGTGTCTCAAGACGTAAGACGTTCGGGAGCCGTATAGGTAATAGCTTACCCCTCCAATTTCGTTTAATGATAAACATGTTGAAACCCCACGGCAAGAACCAAGAAAATACAAGTTATGACTGTAGTGTAGCCTGGTGTCACCTTTAAGCGATCTTAATAGCCCTAAAGATGACGAGTCGTGGAAAGTGCTTTATGAACCCGCAACAGTTAGACAGTTTTAACCAATACTGATTCTCTCAACAGATAGCTCGTAGATTATCACAAAGCCAGTAAGGCTAGTTTTGCATAAAAATAAATTAACCGCGAGCTGAGAAACTACAGAGGAACTACAGAATGTCGCCGATCCAAGGCGCTCAACAAGGCGAAATTTTTCCGATTCCCGTGTTTTCGAAAAGAATTGTAGGTTTTGCCAAAAAACGAGTAAATATTTAATAAAATCGTACAAGAGAACCACTAATGGAGTCCTTAGATCTAATATCGGATCAAATAGTGCGCGAAACGGCAATTCAAAAAGGTGATGAAAGAATTAAAGATATAACGTCGAGAGATATTGTAGCTGCAGAAGTGCAAGTTCACAAAAGCTGTTACAGAGATTTTACTCGGAACTATAATAGTGGCAGTTCAAACAAAGCCAAATTGGCTTCTTTCGAACAACTTTTTCATAGTATACGAAATGAAATATTCTTCAAAGAACCTGTATGCTCTACCAATATTTGACCACCAGATTGATGGCGTATATGGAAAAAATGGCATTGCAAGGGACGATATAAGAACTTCTAATTAAACTCATATTTGCAGAAACATCAAAAAGGAATTCGGTGATTATTTGAAGTTCACCAGTATTAATCGAAAGGTATATATAACACAAGATTGTCTCTCATTTGAATGTCTTTTCGAACACTTCTTCAATTTGAAAATACGAAGAACATAAAAATGTCGATAAACCAAAAGGCAAGTTTTGCAAGACTGCTCTGTCTCTGCGTAAAGATGTGAAGGCTTGTATTTTCGACCAGCATTGACCTCTTCAGCCACAAGAACTAAATTCAAATTACATGATGATTCCTCAAAGTCACACCGATTTGATTAATTCCTTACTTAGTGGTGGTTATTCCAAGCCATCAGAGAGGGTGAGAGGAGTTTCGTGGTCCATTGCTCAAGACATACTTTACGCCGTTACATGTTGTAAATTGTTAACTTCTAAATACGTTCTTCTTCCTTGGGTAGTAAAAACCCTGACTTAAAATTACAAAGTCATAAAAACCCTGAATCAACTGGGCCATTCAGTTTCGTATATGAAAATGGAGGAGATAGATACCGCTTTGTGTATTGTTAGGTATAGAATACGTGTAGGTGTAGGCAGAATAATAATAACAGAGTTTGAAATCCAAATACGTTTATTAACACTTTAAAGGCAATACCATACAAAAGTTGTTCGCGGGGGCCTAGTCTCCGACTAGCGGGTTAACGTAACAGGGCTGGCTTTTTCAGCCGGCGCCCTTTCCACCTTAACGTTCCGACCCGAAGGGCTGAGCTTTTTCAGCTTAAGTCCCCACTGGCGAGAAAGTGTCGAAGGTTCTGATTCGAGGGCCGGTGACCCCTTTTATATGGGTCAGGGGAGACCCTAGCGCCGCGCTTCCTCTAGCGGCAGAGAGAGGCGCGAAGCTGGTTCTCTCCGGTCATAGGCGAGAGAGAAGTCCGTCCGTCGGTCGGGCAGTGGCTGCGTAACAGTATAGAGAAACTCGAAATGTCTGAAGGTGTATATCTTCCAAATGTAGTACACCTCAACGTTCCAACACATTGGGCTTTTGATAACATTGATAAGCAAGAGGAAGTGTTAAGTGGTTCTGGTACTTTCCATTGGGTTAATGGAATAATTTTACAACGTAGATCTGACGCCTGTCTCCACCCAAGACCAATGATATAATTAAATCGGAAAGATAAACAAAGAACCATACGGAAGACAGAAATACCTCTAGATTTCTCCATTGTTCGAAAACGGTAAGGTCCTCCACAAATTTCAACGAAGGACATTTCTATTTTAATGGAGCCGAATTTGGATAATAACCCGTGATTTTGTTTCAACATATCAAAAAATCGCTTCTTGGACTGTATTTAATATTTAAGTGCGAAATAACATAGAAGTTACTCCTAGAACTTACACACAATTTACGCTCCCGCAACTGATATGTCCACAGTACAGGAACGTTTATGTCAATGTTTACTAATAAAATATACCTCTAATCTTAAAAATATCGCAGTTGTGTTTGATCATACAATGTACGCTAATGCTTGGGCTGATCAAAATAGGTTTGGCATTGTTGTCTTGTTAATGGGAAATTATTACAACATGTGCAATTATGTCAGTCACTGGAAAAATATTTGGGGAGATTGGCTGTGGAATCTGTAACAATCGCCAAAGACTCAATTAATAAAGTTCTTGACGGAAAACACTACAACCGAACTGAACGATTTCACAAAATAATGTACGAATCACTGATGGGAGTGGAGTGGAGAGGTTTCTGCGCATGAATTCAAAAATCGAATACCGTCGGAGCCGAAATGTTGAAAGGAACGTCAATCTCTCTATAACAAGTTAAGCAGAACACGTGTTATGATACCTTTATCAATGCAGTATATGACGAATCTTGCGAATCAACACTTCAACAATTTTACGGCTACCTTTAATCTTTACGCTACGACAGTGGCGCCCTTTTAACGTTCTGGATGACGTACGTTGATATGGTTTATAAACTACTCCAGCTTATAATGGCAGACAGAGAAGGAAATTGGTACTTGCATGCATCCGTAATTCAGGACGCAATTCCTTGGTTCTACGCTAGATATCTCCGCGCGTACTACGAACAAATGACGCTGCTAGAAGCTTCGTCAGCAGATTTACACGAGCATTTTAAAATCGGTGTATTCTCGATGCAACTCCAAAAGCATAATCCGTTCGGAAAAATTGCAAACAACGGAAGAAACTGTTAATAGAGATACACAAACTGCTGGTGGAACTCGTGGTTTTAGCTTAAAACCTTGGACTGTTTCCCGTTACTTTCTTACGGCTGAGCTTAGAGCAGCCGCATTAAGGCAGCTTCGAGAACAAATCGGAACTCAAAGTACCGTTTTCTCTCATCCTGACTTGCACCAGCCTAGGATTCGAAAAGACGAGTTTGATATTTCTTCAGTTACCGATATTTTGGAAAATAACTGGACGGACCCTCGGGCATCGTCAGCCTTTCTACGGGAACCCAAGACCCTGAAGATGTTTGTAACCACCATTAATCGGCTCATCGAAAAGGTTGAAATAAATACGAGTCGTTTTATAAAAACCGTTTACTTACTGGAGAAGGCTTTCACGAGCCTATCAAAAAGCTTAAATTGAAAACAATCGCTGCTATGCACAAGCTGATAACAAAGGGAAAAATCAAAGATATTCCATTGAAAGCTGACCAGAGGCTATATGCAAATATGCTCCTTATATCTGCAAGCCGAAAATTAGATATGTCAGAAGTATTTAGCCTCCCACTAGGGCCGTTGTCATGGACAATCGCGAATGCCGATGGCACGCTAAAGAAAACCAATAAGGCCGTTTCGGGGAAGTACTTAGAGATTAAAATAACACCCATATCCGATGTACCACATCCCAGAGCTACAATCTTCCAGAAACTACAAAATGAAACACACATTTTCCAAGAACTGCAGTCGAACTTCATTTCCCTTCAAATGCTTAACGCTTCAAAAGGTAGCGAGCGGGTTGATGTGGTATTCGACGTGTACAAAAATATTTTATCAAAAACTAGCTTTAATACCCGGCTGCGCCTGGGGTCTTAGTTTTAATGAATTAGATCAGATTTGTACGTAAGAAATGTAAACGCTGTAGCAAAAACGCAACACGCATAGCAACACCTGTAGCAAAAACGTAACACGCGTAGCAAAAAGTCCTGAACTACTTAAAAATCCTAACTAAGCCTCCCCTTCTACGAAGTCCCTTTCTTTCACATTATCTCCCTTCTACGAATTTCACACTAACCCGTTAAAAAAGTTTAAAGGTCGGGACGGGCGCCAGGAACTCAAGAGAGGAAAACAAACCGGGCGGCGTTTTAAAACATATAACGCCGCGACCACGCAATATTTTTCAAAAAAAAAATAGAATAGATAAGGGAAGCAAATGGGAAGAAGTCGAGACAAAAAATTAAAAGCCAGATAAAGGAAGCAAAGGGGTGGAAGTCGAGAAAAAAAATTGAAGTCGATTAAATTAAAATGAGTAAAATAAAAAAATATTTTAGATTAATAACCATGTCAGGTATTTTGAATTAGGCGCGTTTAGTTGGAACTCAGGCCCTGAACATTGAGTTAAAATTTCAAATCTCTAGCGCTAACCGTTCTCGACAACTTAGTTCTCTTACGTGATCTTAAGGCTGAAAAGCCCCGCTTGCAAGAGACCTGCTTCTGCGGAGAGAAGAATACGAGCAAATTGCTATCACCACCCTACGTTCGCGTTGTAAATCCAGTGTAGTGTATATATTTCTGTAAATAATTATTCCTTGTATATAAATAAAAACCAGTTTTCCTTTAACCCACGTCTCGTGAATTTATCGCGTGACAACTGGTGGAGGCACCGGTTTCGCTCCCTACCTTCCCGCCACTGTCCCCACTCATGAGCGAGCGTTCATCGCGGTCTCCAACTCCTTCCTCTTCTTCTGCCGCTACCGAACTCTACTCGCTGCCAAACACGCAGATTTCGTCTCCGTTGCCTGATTTCCCGGCTCCGCTACTTCTAGCTTCTCCCGACGTCGTCATCCCGCCAGCTAGCGATACGCAGCGTGTCTCTCTTCGGACTCGAAATTTTCCGCCCGAATTTTCCGGACTTCGCCAGCCACTTCGTGTTCTTCGCCGACCAGCTTTCACCATGGCCACGGCTGCAGAAATCTCCGCCGCGGTCTCCGCCGCCCTCTCTGCGCTCACTCTTCACATCACCACTCCTTATAGGCGTGCGCACGATAGGGCCAGGGTGGACCATGGCCCGACCTGAAAACTGAAAGGGCGCAAAAAATCTGGGAAAAAAGGGCGCAAGCCTTAACATTGTAGGTGCCAAAAATTTCCTAACATCCACCAAAATAAGATTCTAAACTAGAGCAAGAGAAATCGAAAAAAATATAAGAATGTAAAATACAAGTAAAAAAGTATAGTTATCGCTAACATGTTAAAAAAATAATTGTTATTTGGTGATATTCTAGATTAACTACAGATTTCTTTCTACCAGGCATTTTCGGACACGTATTTTATATTTTAATAAACTGTTTTGCGAAAATGGCGACTGACGGACAATGTCGTGAAATTAGTCATTTGGAGCTAGGATACGTTTTTTTCGGACTCTGTAGCCACGGTCACACGACTGCGAAAGCGATTCGATAGTACATTTTAAACTAGCTGCTAAAAACGGTTTTACCGTTTCAAAGCTAGTTTACGAAATGTAGTTCACACGATCCCTAAATAACAACTAATATTCGTTAGTACAACGTCGTAACTATATTTGCTACAGCGAAATACATGACGATGGCATATTAAGCATGGACTGTAGTCAGGGATGTCATTAGAATGGGGCAGGGGGCATTGCCCCCCAGCATTTTTGTGAGACAAAAAGGTCACGTAAAAATTTCATATAACTACCCCTGTAGCACAGCCGGTCTTATTAGAGTCGGGTTGAAGTCAATAAGTCAGTTTTAAGTCGAAGAGCAAAAGCCGACTTAAAAAGTCTTTAACGTTTTAGCGACGAAAATAGGTAGTAACGCATTTAGGACTTTTGGAGTCGGTATGCCCAAGGAGGATTAGAACTGGAGGGGACATTAGGGCCTCTATTTGCCGACTGTGCGACGGTGGCGCTATCTGAAAATAAAAAGGAAAATTTCACGAGGTTTCGCAATCGGTTTCGTCATAAATTTTTCTTTTACAATCATGGCGGCGTCTGAGAAAGCTTTAGGGTCTACAATGTCAATTAATTGCTTAAAGCGTCCAATATATAGGTATTATGGAGGTAATGTCTGTTCATTTGTAAACTGTGATAATAAACAGGCGCAAACGAAAAATATTTCATATTTTACGTATCCCAAGGATAGTGCAAGGTAAACAATTATCTTTTTTTAGAACTATAAGCCTTGGTAATAAAAACTTATTTTTAGGTGTAAAATGTGGATAGCTCAAAGTGAAAGAAAAGATTTAGATTGGAAAGAATATGAATTAGGTAACAGAAATCTTAAGGTTTGTGGCGAACATTTCGAACTATCCAGCTTTCTAAATCCATCCTTGAGGCATCGACTGACCAAAATAGCCGTGCCTCTTCCTTACAAGTCAACCAGTTCAGGTTTGCGCGTGCAAAATAAACAAAAGACAGTCAAAAACTGTATATTATGATGTATATCCTGACAAATTGTAACTAAATAGGGTCAATCATCATCGAGGAGGCCATTAACGTGGATAGTGATCGGGTAAATGAAACTAATATACCGGTATCAGTTGTGAGAAATGAAGCCGCGTTGGTCGCAACAGAATTCCTCGAAACAACAGGTGTGTACTCTCTAGTGCGGGAAATCAATATCAAAATTTTGCCTTTTGATAACTTTCGGCAAAGAAACAACCATAAAAATACTGAGGAACTTAAGTGAAAAAAATTTAAGAGTTGGCTTTTGCATTTTCTAGAAATAAAATTAGGACTTAAGTGTTTAAAATAATAGAATTGTTTTCAGCCTCAAACTCTATTGAAATACCAAGATCCAAAGAAAATATAGAAGAAAGGGAATTACTTCGTAACACAGTAATAACATCTATTGAAATACCATCTAACTCTATTGAAATACCAAGATCAGAAGAAGAAAGCGAATTAATTCATTAAGAAGCGTCTATAGATTTATCGAACTACAATGTTAAAGTACATGAATCTTGCAAAACTAAATTTAAAGAAATCGGTATCCAAGTAAATGTTCAAGATAATTCTGTCATTTTCGCTAAAACCTCTACTAATAGAGTTTTTAAGTTGAAAAAATTGTTACGACTGCAGTATAGCAAAAAAAAGGAGATTAACGCGCAGATTTAGTCCGAAAATTGATAAAAATTTTATGCTAGCAGAAATTTCGAAGTATTTGCCAGAAAAGGGTGTACAGTTCATTCGAATGCAAATTGAATCCGGACAAAAAGAGAAGAATGGAAGAAGATATACAAATAGTGAAAGACAATTGTGTTTAGCACTTCATTATCATGGTCCTAAGGCGTATAGACTTCTTTCACAAATGTTCACTTTGCCCTCATCGAGATCACTTAGTCGATGGCTGCAAAATATTCCCTGTCACCCTGGAATAATGCCAGATTTATGCTCAATTTTGGAAAAGAAAGTCCATAGTATGTCAACTAAAGAAAGACTTGCGATTCTGACCTTTGATGAGGTCGCTTTGATGGAGGGATTGAAATACAACGATAATGAAGATTACATCGAGGGTTTTGTTGACCTGAATCCCACCGTACTTATGAAACAGCCAATCACGCTAATGTCTTTATGGTGTCGGGAATTGCTGCCAAATGGAAACAAGTTTTTGCATACTATTTAGTTAAAGATGCAATGCGCAAAGACATTTTACACGACATTCTTCTCAAAGTCCTAGAAAAGTTGATTGACATCGGATTCAACGTAAAAGTTGTTGTATGTGATCAGGGTAGCAGTAATCAGAGCGTGTTTTCTCGATTGAATATAACAATAGAAACGCCATACATATTTGTCAAGGGGGAAAAAGTATTCTTTATGCATGACCCATCACATGAAATCAAGGGAATAAGGAACAATTTTAAAAAAAATGATGTTACTTTTGGAAAAGATCATTCCGTTGCATCTTGGAAACACATTGAACTAGCCTATAAAGCTGACATTGAGGAAGAGCTTAGGATTGCTCCAAAATTGACTAGAACACATTTAGAATTACCTGGTTTCACAAAAATGCGGGTAAAACTTGCAGTACAGGTGTTGAGCTATGCAGTGGCTATGATGATTATGTTTTACATTACGAAAGATAAACTACCTGGCAAAGCTATTGAAACTTGTAATTTTGTTAGAGAATTTGATAGTTTGTTTGATTGCCTGAATTCGAAGAATCTATACGATACCAAACTTTTACGCAGGGCGATAAAACCAGGATCAGACCATATTGCATTCTTAGAAAAAAAGCTGGATTGGCTTTCCACAGTTGAATTTCAAACAAAAGGATTGAAACAACCACCTGTTTTGTATGGCTTCAAACTCACCATCGCGTGCGTAATACAATTATCAAAAGATTTGTTTGAAAATGAAGGATTAGAATATCTTCTAACGGGCCGCCTTAGTCAAGATGTTTTGGAAAACACATATGCTGCAGTCAGAAGAATTGGTGCATGTAATTAAAATCCGACACCACAGTTATTTAGATTCCAATTAAGAAAAGTCATGGCTTCTTCATTGTTCAAAGTTTCTGAATCTGCTAACTGTAGCACTGATGTTTCTTCTATGACTGACGAGTACCTTACCAATATTTTTAACTCGATTGGACAAAATAGAAATGCTGCAACCCTAGAACCAGATGTTACGACGATACAATCTGAAGATATTTACCACAATGAAGATGAAACGCTTGATGATACCAACATACCTGAACCTGAAGACTCTAAAAGATCAAATGTCATAACATATATCAGCGGTTATCTTGCGAGAAAAATAATGCAAAGACATCGCGATTGCTTGGAATGCTCAAAAGCACTCCTCAAAGAAGACAAACATATAACGGTTACACGAGAAACATTGACTGTTTTGAAAGCATACACAACTGAAGAAAACAGTGATGTTGGGAGTTTAAAGTTGCCTAGTGAAGCTTTTTTCAAAGCTGTTTTGCAACTTGACAAAATGTACGATGAACAGTTTCCCAAATTGCTTTCTGAAAAGAACATAGCTTATGAAATGCTTAAAAAATTTTCAAATGTGACAATGCCTACTCTATGTAACGAAATTAAAAACATGATGTTTAAACATTATTTGAAAATGAGGATCAATCATTCTGTGAAGATAATGAATCGACAAGCGTAAGATGAAAAAGTATTGAAACGAGAAACGGCAAAACGAAAACTGGCAACTAAAGATTTGGACTCTGAAAATTTTGAAAAAAAAAACCTCAATAGAGAAGAAGTTGGCTAAATTTCGTCACATTTAACACAACAATATGCAAATTTTTACCTGCGTTCATAGAGTGAATATTTTTACTTCAGATGTAATAATATTAATAGAAATTAATATATTAATAGAAATTAATATATTTCTACATAAATTTGGGAAATTAAAAAAGTTTATTACTAATGTTTTCTTCTACAATGTGTTACCAAAAAAGTATTTTTCAAATCTAAAACTTTATTTTGTGATAAACAAAATGGTAATTATTAAATACTATTTCCAGCAACTTTCTTTCTTTTGAATTGCCTGTTCATATTTCCCACCTTTCTAGTAACAGCTGTCTTGTAAGACTAACTAGCAGACGATCTTCAGAATTAAAAGTTTTTCATTTTTAAACACAGATGGCAGCACACGCCGTACCAAAATCCAGTCCATAGGAATTTTACATTGAGTGTCCCCTCCAGTTCTAATCCTCCTTGGTATGCCGACGCAAAGCTGACTTAAAATTATAGTTCATTTGCCGACTTTAAAACGACTAAATTTTGAGATCTACTATCGGAGTCTTTGGTCCCGGATTGTAACTATTAGAGATAAATTTCTCCTGCTTTCGGTTGATTTACACGTGCCGTAACGGTTTCTAAATATTTTATATGAAATATTTAACAATGTTATGTAAAACATTTAAATTATCTGCATACAGTATCAAGATAATCTTCTAAGGTAAGCTTTTTCATTAACATATCATTTTAATTTAAGATAATCTTCTTATAAGTGGAGGATTGGAATATAATATAAATTAGGCCTTGGTTTTCTTTTGTTTAGAATAACATATTGAATAGCAGTGAAGCCAGTTTAAAGCAATAAAATATACCAATAAGGTCCAAGCTTTTGTTTACAATGTAGTGACTAGCTAAATTAAATTGATAAGTGTTAATTCGCTTAAATTAATTTTTAAATTTACCTCTAACTGAAAGATTTTTCCTAAAAATCTTTTACCTTAAGCAAATTACCGTTGTTTAAATTGGTAGAGAGCAGAATTTGAGTTCGTCGTAAAACGGCCCAACATGGTTTTAGAGTCGGTAACATATCAATTTATAGTCGGTTTGCTTGTAATTGGATCAGAAACTCAGGCTTTTGTAAAAACGGACCAGAGTCGTTTCCCAGTCGGGTCATCCATCTATTTACAGTCGATGTGCTTGTTAATTAGTCGGCAATTCGGGTGTATGTAAAGTCGAGCCAAAGTTGTTTCAGAGTCGGTCATTCATCTATTTAGAGTCGCTAAGCTTGATAAAGGGTCGGCAATTTGGGCGTATGTAAAGTCGCGCCAACGTTGTTTCAGAGTCGGTATCCTGTTACAGTCGGATTACAGTTGTATACTGTAGAACGTTTAGGATCGGCTGACAGTCAGCCGACTCGTTTACCCCTAGGACATTTGGACCTTAAAAAGCCTATCGGGCCGACGGTCGGCCGACTTCGTTATTTACGTAAAAAATCCGACGTTGGCCCGACTATGATTTGCTACCGGGGTACATTAGTCAAGGTCTTGTTTAATTTCATGTATCCTTTGATTTAGCTTGAATGTTATTATTTATTTCATTCTTAAGTAGTTCGGCGATATCCATTTACACTATGCAGCTTCAGTGACTAAACACGCGACGGTCTAAACATAATTTTTTTTTACATTTTAAACTGGGAAGTTTTAGACGTATTGTTGCGTTTTAAGAAGGACTGAGCTGTAAGAGGAAACTAAAACCAAAACAGCGGTTTTCAGTAGTATATACCATGGACAATTATACAAACGAGTGCTTTCCCCGCCGAAACTCGAGCTGAACTAAAGATAATATAGAGAAGGATGCGAAATTACTCGCGTTTCTTGTTCCCCACCCGTAACGTTTTACTCCCACATGTTGGGAGAGAAGGGGCAATGAAGTGGGGTCTGATTCTGGTAGATTCAATACTTAGCGCCCTCTCTCCACACTGGCGACGCCAAGAATTATCTTTGAAGCAAGTTGCGAATATTTTCTCTAGATGGAAACAGCTAGCGATTTACCAGGATGCGGCCCCCATTTTTCAACCCACCCCATCCACCCGTTGCGGGTGACTACTTTCACGAGCCAGGTGGTAGCTCGTCACGCAATTTTGTATCCTTCTCTATATTATCCTTGGCCGAACCCTCTTCGCATTGCTTCGCGAAAGCACGTAGAAATAAATATGTTAAATCGAAAACGTAAATCGGGCAACGATTTTAAAAAGGAACGTCTAAAAAGGCTACAGGTAGAAAGCTATTAATAAATCAAACACGAAAACTAGATACCTGGATTAAAAAGGATAAAATAAAAGGTTTGACGGATTTTATTTATATAGTAAAAATGTGATATTATGGGATTATGAAAATCAAATTTTAAAAATTAGAACACGTCTTTGTTAACGCAACACCACGCGGCAATGTAGTTTTGTAAACTATATTGGTTTTTAATCTAGTTTAAAATAAAAAGTACTATTTCTTCGTCACATACTCTACTATACTCAAAAAAATACCAATTTCTAGCTACATCTATAGAGAAAGAAAGGAACTACACAGGAGCGTCGTGGTATTTAATAAGTTTCACAAAAAAGAATAGAGGGCGCAAGAGCTTAAAAGGGCGTAAAAAATAAGCTGGCGAGACCTGCTTTAAATGCCTGCGCACGCCTATGCCACTCCGGCAAGTCAAGATGTCCACGATTTCGTCACCATCTTCGAAACCAAAACCGCCGGAAAAAACTGATATGGAATGCCTCGCCCTTCTCCCTTCGGTTTTCCTCGGTACCGCTCTTTCTTGGTATTCAGTGCAGCCCCGCACTCGCTCTTCACACCACGTGGAACCAATGGAAGTCCACCTTGACCAGTGAATTCGGGAGATCTTCTCACGACATATTCACCGACCTACTCGGTCACCGCCAACTGCCTGGGGTGGACCCAGTCCACTACTATCGACAGACTATTAGTCTTTGCTCTCTCGCCAACCCTAACATGGCCGAGCCCGAGAAGGTCAATTTCCTTCTGTATGGTCTCCTACCCGAATTCAAGGATAAAATGACGCTCATGCACCCGACGTCTACGTCCGATTTTTTGGACAAGGTCCGCAGGATAAGTTCTCTTCCTCCGTCGGGCTCCACCCTCTCCGCCGATTCTAAGGTCTTGGAGCTCCTGAATACACTGGCTACCCGTACCGCACACCTTGAAGCTCGCACAGTCAATCCTGCGCTTCTCCAACCATCTACTGGAAGTGACTAAGATTCCCTACGACGAGAGGTTGAAGGCCTTCGTCGCGATATGGACCGTATGCACGGTCAACGCTCACACCGAGACCCTAGTCCTCAATACCAGCGCCGGGACTCGAGTTAATACGGCTCATGCTACAATTGCGGCCGCCGTGATCATCTCGCTTCATACTGTCGTGAGCCCTCCTATAGTCGCGACAGTCGAAGTCGTTCGCCCTTCCGGTCCGACTACTCCGGTGGTCGTCCTCGCTCTTCATCGTCATTCCCTCAACAGCAGTCCGCTTCCGCATGGACTCGCAACCGCAGTCCTTCACCCCATCCTCAGTCTCACAACCAGGGAAACGGGCCACGGCGGTATTAAGGGAGGGTACTCCACCGTCCGCCCAAGATTTCGTCCCTCTTCTTCTGAATCCTGCTAGCAAACTAGTCTATCTACCCGCCACAGTCAACCACCACTCAATTCAAGTCATTCTCGACTCCGGGAGTACTAAAAACATCATCAACCCCAATTTGGTTCGCTCTTTGGGTCTTCCAACACATTCCGCCGGCCCAATCCGGTTACGTGTGGCCGATGGGTTACTTATTAATCCGCTGGGTGCGTGCCGTCTGGACGTTACTATCGGCACAACTACGCACCGCATCGAAGCTTTGGTCATCCAGAATTTCGACTACGACTTGCTCCTCGGATTAGAGTTTTGCGATCGCAACGATGTAGAACTTAGCATTCGCACTCGATCTATGACAATCAGAGGTGACGACTTTCCTCTACCAGACACCATCTTCGAGCACTCCAATCTCGTTCGAAACGCTCACAACGTCACTATTCCCGGCCAGTCAGAGTTCACACTCGAAATCATCGCTCCTACAGCGTCTGGTTCTATGTTAGTCGAACCCTTGTCGTCCACATTCCAACGCTATGGCTTACTGATCGGCAAGACGTCCTTCGACAATGGCCATGGGGTTATCCAGGTTGCTAATCCTCACAACCGTAAAACTACCATCGCACGGGCACACGACATCTTGGAACTCCATTTATTGGACTCTCCTGACGACTCCCGCGCAGTCCGTACTATCCCTCCTGATCTGGACATTGGGACCGAACTATCTAGCGCCCAGCGACTGGAACTCGTCGATCTTATCCACAAGCACGCCGCTGTTTTTTCCAAGTTTGAAGGTGATTTGGGCAGAACATCTTTAATCAGCCATCAAATTCACACGGGGGATGCTGCAAATCACTAAAGTAACGAGAAATACTGCAGGGGGAAGTTGACAAATTGCTCTCTAACGGCACAATACGAGAGTCTTGTTCCCCGTTCGAGCCAGCGCCACAAATCCATGACACCCTGCTTATGTCTGACGCCACGTCTCGCTCCACCCTGGACCTGTCACAATACGATATTCCTACCTTACAACACAAGGACAAGTACCCAGCCGCCATCATAGAGTTTTTGGAAACCCATCCCATCAGAGCGCCAAAACCAGTCATCCGCGCCGCTCGGTGTTTCGAACTTCACAACGGCTTACTCTATCGGAAAATTCGAACGGGTGATGCCATTAAACATGTTCTGGTTGCACCCAGAGAGCTTCGCTCTGCCATCCTTTTCGGCCTTCACGATGATGTCACATCCGGTCATCTGGGTCTTCAGCGGACGTGGGAAAAAGTCCAGTGTCGTTTCTTCTGGCCCAAAATGTTAGCGCACGTAACCCATTACGTTCAGTCTTGCGAGTCTTGCCAGAAACAAAAAACCTATCCCTTCAAACCGGCCGGGCTATTACAGCCCATACCGCCGACGACGAAACCCTTCGCCCGGTTCGGCCTCGACAAACTCGGACCATTCCCTCAGTCGCACGATGGCAACGTCCACGTACTGATCTGCACCGACTATTGCACACGGACAGTCGTTGCAAAAGCGATTCCTCGTGGTACTGCGGAAGAAACAGCCCAGATTCTCACTAAAGATGTTATCTTAAAATACGGGGTGCCTCGAGAACTAATTACGGACCGGGGAACTGAAAACGTAAATAAACTTGATGAGGAGATCAACAAGTTATTCACCACCGAGCACCGACGCACCACGGCGTACCACCCTAGAACTAACGGCCAGACTGAGCGCTTTAACAAAACCATCGCTGACATGTTATCCCAGTACGTGTCTAGCAACCATCGCGATTGGGACCGCTTCCTGCCGTTTCTCGTATTCGCGTACAATACGTCACTTCACGCAGTCACCAAATACACGCCATTTTTCCTCCTTCACGGTTATGAGGCCGATCTCCGTCTCGACGCAGCACTCCAGCTACCAGCAGCGACGGTAAACAGCCAATGGGGTTTCGAAAACATCCTTTACTCCCAATGCGCTCGGGATTTGCATCCTCAAGGAATTAACAAATGGATCACTTTTTCCTCATTAAACCATATTTTAAGTTTACGCTGGGACGGTTCTTTTCGTCCGGAGGAGCTGTCACGGACAGACTACGCTGGCAAAATACATAAGACACGTGCCACAGACCGGACGCACCAGCTCTCCCTCCCGCGGGCGCTCGGTCTATGGGGTCGGGCTCCCCGTTTTACCCCCACGGCCCGTGCTATAAAAGAAGGGTCGCGTTGGGGAAACGGGCAGTCTCTCTGCCTCTCTCTGTAGACGTAAACCTTTAGTGGGAACTTAAGACTGATGAAGTCCAGCCTACTAAGGGTTTAATTGTTCGGCGGAAAGGCTGCAAAAGCTACCCCGACAACTTAGTTATCTTGCGGGATCTTAAGGCTGAAAAGCCCCGCTTGCAAGAGACCTGCTTCTGCGGAGAGAAGAATACGAGTTCCCCAGCAAATCGCTATCACCACCCTACGTTCGCGTTGTAAATCCAGTGTAGTGTAAATATTTCTGTAAATAATTATTCCTTGTATATAAATAAAAACCAGTTTTCCTTTAACCCACGTCTCGTGAATTAATCGCGTGACAATATGTTCCTACGTTTTTAGATGAAACATTTATCAAATAAAATAAAGTTTGGTTAATTATAAACTCCACCCCTTCTTTTTTGTATATTATATAGACTTCAAGAATTAGATATATATTAGACCTAAATATTTCAGTGTTTGTTTTGAAAGTTAAATTGCAGTATACAAAACTTCTTCACCATGGTGAAATATAATTTAAACAATAATTTTAAAGTCCCTGATTTACTAAACTGCAAAGATCCTTCTTTCTCTATTAATTTTTAGGTTGCGAGATACAGTTCGTTTTGTTGACCGTATTAAAAATTATCTTATTCTATTTGATACGGTAACGTTCTTACTGGAGATTACTATTTCATTAAAATAGCAATTATTTATTTTTTTTTATTTAGTAGGAAAGATCGTTTCTTCTTTATAAGGAAAATTGGGAAATTAAAATTTCAATTTCTATAATTACAGATTTGATAAACAGCGATTCTTCGTCAGTTTCATCCATTTTGCTCACGAAATGATTTCTGAAATAAACAGAAAAACAATCAGATTATAGAAAATAAATTGTCTATTTCTTTCCAAAATCTTTAAATAACTCTAATGAGTTATCATCTGGTATTTAAAATCACAATATTTAAATAAAGATTTATCCTTATAATATTTATTTACCGATAAATACGGTGAAACTTTATTACTAAAATTTATAACTCTTTGATTATCTTAAAATAATTTAGCATAACAAGAGTAAATTTTTCAGTTAGCGTATCATAAAGAACTTTGGGATTATATTCCCTACAAACTTACGTGACATTTTTAAGGTTCTGAAGAACGTAGACTGGTACTGCGAAAGCGGGCCAGACGTAAGAGTTGAATCTCATTTCTTTAATGATCTGAAAACCAAACAATTAAATTTATTAAATTTATATTAGCGTTTCACTAATTTGTTACTTGAAGAATTTTTTCAAATAAATTAAAAATAAACTTACATCTTCATAATTCAAAACCTTGATCACTACCTTTTCACTCATTATTGTTGTAATTTAATTTCTAGAATAGGGAAACAGAAATGACCCAACAATCATAATTTATTTCAAAAAGCGATCTCCAATAAAGATCTAACGCAGTCTATTGAAACAATGTACGATCTAAAAACCAAAACGAAACCGACAATTTTATTTTATTTCCTTACAGACCAACAAAGCTCATTAATCTTTTCACTATTTAAAGTAGAAGAAATAAACATTTATTTGTTGTTTCAAATAAGAAAACATTGCCCCACCCTCTTTTCCGGTGAATTGGCAACTATATTATCAATCAAAAATGAGCATTGACGAATCGAAAAAATTGGGTTAATGGTGTGGAATATTGTGTACATTGAATAATACTGCTAGAATTACAATTACGATTTCGGTTGCCATGGTTACGCGGGACCTGTTCTGGGAAGACTGTACGAAATTCATCTTAATAATTAGGCGGTAGCACCATCTATATTTTGTAAAGTTATATAGCTAAAAATAAATAATTATTAGCTAACTCACCGTAACTTGAGTTAAAAAGGATCGTGTTGACAGAATAAAATTATTTTTGAAAAAAATTTCAAAGGTTTGTTTGTTACGAGTAATCGTACATTTAAATTTCACATCAGATTCGCAAAAAATTCAAATGCAATATAGTGGCCACCACTAGAGACAGATCCCGCCACGGTAGAACGATAAAGTTGATAAAGTCACCTTATTGAACGAAATTGGTCCCGCGCCAGCCAGATTTAGTTGTACCTCTATTTATTCCCAACTCAATGATTGTGTACTCCACTTGGAAGGATTAGGGCGGACTATGTTAGCATAGATTTTATAATACAGGGAGTCGAAACTTCCCTCCCCCTTCTAGCGTTGATTAGTGCTAAGAAACCCTAGACAGAATTTGTCCTCAAAAAAGGGCAATACATTTTCCCCCTCCCCACGTTTCCCGTCGAAAAAGCCGAGCCTATGTAAACAACAAAGATGGCCGCGATTGCAAAATAAGCCTAGGATCCAAGCTCAATTTTTATTTCGTTATTTTAATTTTGGTCGTAACAAAAGTAAACTACAAATACTAAAAAGTGAAAATGGATAGTAACGTTAGGTAAGGGAAAAAGAAGAAATGCGTGTATGGTAGTTGTAGGAGTGATTCCCGGTACATGAAGAACAATGATATACCTTTCCCAAAACCAAGCAAAAAAATAGAAAGGCATAAGAAATTCCTTATGTGGATCGAACGTTGTGGGAGATTGGATAAATTTGGAGTTAGTAGCATAAAACCAGATTCGTTTATATGTTCCCTGCATTTTTTGGAGGAAAAGGACCAACTAGTGATTATCCAGATATACTAGATTATAGAGAAACAGAGGAGTATAAAGTAAGAATGTCTTTAGTACTGCACTAATAGTCTCATTGAATGATAATCCTAATTAAATTTAACATGTAGATTTTCAAGGAGCAGTATGACTCTCTAGATATTATACACGCAACGTCTGCGGAGACTCCTGTTACATCATTGGTGACGGATCAAGCTCAAGCTAACGTCTCGCATCGAGAAGAGCAAACTACACCTATTTCTAAGGAAAACGCTAATTTAGAAGAAGTGCAAATTATAGCGGCAGATGATGAAGTTGATGGGGTCTAGATAATTTGCTTCCAAAGAAAAGTAGTGGTTCATGGACATCAGCAGAGTTATTGCAAGATTCTTTTGAAAATGAAATGGAAATTGAACAAGAAACATCAAAAATCATAGAAGTTGATGCTACAGAAGATCATTTTTTAAGTTTCTCAAAAGAATTTTCCAAACGAGTTCCAAAAGAATGGGGTTATTCTTACGATGACGTGAAGGGAAACGGAAACTTTTTTAAATTCTCGAGTGAAAACAGTACCAATACCATTGCTCTTTCGGTAAAATTTTCATCTACTAAAAATGAAAAGAACACCATTGTTTTCAAAGTTTTAAACAAAAATATTTCATCTCACGATAATGCTGTTGTACAACTTGACAATCTGTTTAATGACCCTGCTGAACTTAAGGTACGTAACATTTTAAGAGCTCTTAGTATGCTAAACGATTACGGAGTGTGCTCAGGATTGCAAGATGAAAAGTATAAAGAAGAGTTTGAAAACAGCGCCAAAAAAATTGTTATTTTTCTTTGCATGACAACTCTCTTCATTCGAACCAATGCGATTATTTAATATATCAAGACAGTTGTAAAAGCTGCAAAAATTTATAGTCAACCTTGAACAAAGAATATACAGAAGGAAAAAAAGTCAAAAAACAAAATGCTGTCACTAAAGAATTGAATCCAAAATTTAAACGTAACTCATCATTCTGTAATTCATATTCTCAGCTTGCAGCGAATATTCTAAAGCAGAAGACAATAAATTATTATCTGAATGCAAAAAATAGACGGTTAAAAGCTTTGAATACTGAAATTAAATCAAAGGGACAGACTTTAAAATAAAGATAGTGACGGCCTACTACTGACTTTAGAGAAGCACCGCAACGACTTTCCTCAAGACTCCGATAAAAGACTTTTTGTCGAGGTACAAATTGAAGTTTTGAAGTGTAAAAGTAGCAGAGGTTACCGCTGGCATCCGAAGATGATACAGTGGTGTTTGTACTTAAGGAGTAAATCGCGAAGCGTGTATGAAGCATTACAGAAGAGCCAGTGTTTCGAGGTGCCATCACAAAGAACGCTATACAATTATGCTTTACATTTTGGGGCCAAGTCAGGGTTTACAGATGAAGTTTTTCATGAATTAAAAAGTACTTTCGAAAAGGCGTGTCCCGAAAAACATCAAAAATATGTCAATCTTTTAATTGATGAGATAAAGATTAAAGAAGATACTGTCTATAAGAAAAATACGGGAGAATTAATTGGTTTTGCGCAATTAAACTCTTATACGACTTTCATTCAGGATTGAATTTCCATATTAGAACCATCAGAAACAATTCCAATTGCCACTCACATACTACAAATTATGGTACAAAGCATCACATCAAATTTCAAATACTCATTGGCACATTTCCCAACAGACAACATGAGTAGTGATATGCTTTACAGTATAATTTGGAAAGCAATACCGAAATTGGAGTATTGTTCTATAAAGGTGCTCTGCGTTACTGGTGATGGGGCTAGTACCAATAGAATGGTTTTAAGATCATCCGTTGATGCGACTGGTAAAACATTTATGCTAGAGATGAAAACCGAGATGTTTTTTTTATATGCGACCCACCACATTTAATTAAAACCGCAAGGAATTGTTTCTCAAGTAGTGGTACTTCATCATACCATGTTAGAAAGTTATACAGAAATGGACAGCACATTTTTTGGAATTGTATCGTGAAACTGTTTGAAGAGGATATCCCACGCACTATAAAACAACTACCTAAATTAACTTATGATCATGTATACCTCGGACCTTATTCAAAAATGAAGGTCAGTTTGGCCGCACAGGTGATGAGTGATACAGTCGCAAGTGCCTTAGAGAAAAAGGCATGGAGGTTCAATTAAAGAGACTACAAAATTCATTAGAACCCTCAACAAATTTTTTGGCCACATGAATACGATGAGTTTTAAAGAAACGATTCGTAAACGAAACCCCAACTTAACTCCTTATTCGGCCGTCAATGATGCTAGATTGAGGGTATATTTATTTATTTTACAACTTATGATTATCCCATTTCTGTATTTCAAATTAATTACTTTTTAATTTTATAGTGGTTGGAAAATGATTTGTCCTACTTTTCACGAGTTGGGAAGATGAAATCAGAAACCGTCCTGGTAACTTTACAGCTAGCCAAAGAAACGCAATGATCCTCAGCAAAGAAATTTTAGAAGGATTACAAATTACTGGTAAAGTTTTGAGACTAGATAATATAAATCATAATAAGATTAACGTGTCATTTCGTTATTATCTGTAGCACAATCGGTCAGTAGTGTTGTCAAATTTCTACTGAATAAAGGGGCTAAATTTGTCCGGACGAACCGTTTGAATGAGGATAATCTTGAGAAAGAGTTCGGTAAGCAACGAGCAGCAGGGGGAGGAAACAATTGCCCCAACGTCTTACAGTATGGGTTAAATGTGGATGGTTTAAAAAGACATGGAAATGTCTTCCAACAACCACAACGAGGAAACGCATCTGGTTACAATTTTAGTGTTGGCTAATTTCATAATTTAAAAAAAATATTAAATGACGAAGCTCCAAACAACAGTTTGGTCTAATGAGATCAATAGTTTTTAAAGGATTAAAATGCACATTTAAAAATTCCCATTTTCGAGTTCAGATTTGTGTTTTAACGCTTTCCTTAAACTTTTTTTCGCTTTTAAATGAAGCCTTTTAGTGCTTTGATGCTTCGATCGATAATAAATCGCCAAACCTTTCCCTCTTAAGCTAAGAATTGATTCAATTAATTTAACTAGTAACTTATCCTTTTGTGGAAAATCACATGGCAACCACATTTCATCCCATAGTTTTATCACAACAGTATCACTTAACGCTGATTTTTTAGCTAATTCTTTTCTGTCAACATTAGTGCAGCTCTCATTTAAATTTCTACAATAAAACGGTTCTACGAGAGAATTAATCTTTTCAAAAAGTAAATATGTTTTTTCATTAACATAAAGTAAGCCACCTCTATTTAATTTTAATGTCCAATCGGAAACTTCAGCTATCTTCCGAGAGAGATCAGTTTTAGGAATACCTCCTTTGTAGCACACCAAAGGTAAAAAGTCAACCGTTGACGGAATGCACTTTTTGATTAAGTTTATAGTTGAACCTGCCACGTAATAGAGAATCTCCTCCCTTTTTGTCTTTTTAGAGAAGCTCTTGTTTTGTTTCTGGGGATTTGTATATTCAGGTGTAATTTTTGCCTCCTTGGTTACAAATTCCTTTCCTAGATATTTTCTAAGTTCTTCTGAAAACCTTCTAAGAATTTCTGCCGAACAATAATAAATGTCCCTTTCTGAGAGTCTATTAAATGCTGGACTTAAGGACAAATGTAAAGCTAAAGACTCAATCGTATCATCTTTTGTTGTAATTTTAGAAATAATTGAATTATAATCAGCTAAATTTTTAATGATACACTCATTGAAAAAGTTTATTCCTTCAGACCACGTTAATTTTGTTTCATTTAAGCTTCTAATAGCAGCTTCGATATCATTCCCTCTGGCTAATCGTGTTAGATTTTGAAAACTTTTGACTGCGAAGATAAGAAGACTATCAAAATCTTTTGGTGCTAACGAAACTTTGATATTTTGTACTTTTTCCTTTGCAATCACATTTTGCTTTAATATTGGAGTTGAGTGATTTAATGGAATAAACTCATCCACTTCATCTTCAGACTTGCCTATTCCTACAGTTTCTTCGTAAGCTAATTCTGTGTCGACCGAAGTATTTATCAGCTCGAGATGTGGTAACTGATGATTGAAATCTTGAGCCAAGCTTGAACTTAAGTTTATACCAATATCATCAATGGATTCACTGGCCTGCGACAGATTAGAACCAAAATCACTGAGTTGTTCAAAGAGTGTGGGTTTACTATGGTACAATTATCTGGACATTGATCCAGATCAGTGGTATTTAGTGGCCTAAAAATATGCTTTCTTTCACCTTTCTAAAAGTTTTTTCTTACTTTGAATAGGGATGATCTATGTGAATCAAACGTGGTCGTCCATCCTTTTAACCCTGTTTTGATTTCCGTTTTCCCGATTTTTGGCCCCCCGAAACAAAAAGAAGTCTCCCTTTTGCGACAGGAGACAACATTCTTTGACTAGATTTATTATTTTTATCCATTTTATCAGGTACATGTAGGTTATCACAAACTTCAGACTAGAACAGTTATAAGAAACAAATCTAAGCCTTGTAAAGCAGACGACATTTCCGTCGACAACTGAGAAGTATGACGCCAGAGATTGTTTACTTAGGCTCGGGATGCGCGGGAGGCAAAAAAGCGATGCGCAGAACTTGAGGTACCATTTTGTCTAGGAGGGGGACTGGAGTTTCGACTCCCTGTATTATAAACTCTAGTTCGGTTTCGGCCGCGGCTGCCATATTTCACTCACGGAATTTCGTAACAAGTTCAACTATAATTAACACACGGTAAGTTCCTATGATCCCGGGTGTCGGCACCAAAATGTGGAATATTGTGTACTCCACTTGGAAGGATTAGGGCGGACTATGTTAGTTTGGGAGAGCAGCTATAGGAACACCATTAGCCGAATGAAAAACTTATGGGTCTTTTACTTGATCAATTTTCGATAGAAAATGAGACGACTTTATTTTATTTTTTATTTTTATAACAAACTGCTTTATTTTACAAGGTGTTCATTTGGAGCTTACAAATTAAAGGGTTTCTCCATTTGGGAGATACTGAAAAGATTAACCATTTAGGTCCGGCTCCAAAATTCAACTACTCGTCTATAGAAAATGCGATATATAGGAAGGCCCTGCGGTTATTGCAGGTGCGCTTCGACACCGAGCAGTGGAAAAAACCCAAGGAGGGGACGGGAAACAACCGCAGAACGAAAACGGCCAAACTGGCGCCTTAGTAAAGGGATTAGTGGTTTATCGAAATTTCCCTCTGCTTTCGTTTCCACAGCCCGGTAGCATAACAATACAAATATAAAACAAAATAAAGAAATTCACATACATTTTTATAGAAAGGCAAACAATTAGATAAAGTTAAGTATATAAACATTAGTCCTACAAATATGCTATTTTACTTTTTAGAAAAACCACGCCCTAAACTTTCCATGCAGCGCCGCCTTGTGACCAGGACGTCTGTTTGAGGGATTGATTCAAAACCCTCCCCCGAACAAAAATATCGGTAAACTGTCTAAATGAAGTCCAGTTGGCATAAATAAAACAGTTTCTTAAAAGTAAGCGGCAATAAATAACTCGCAAGAAATGAAGATCGAGTGGTTAAAATCAGGATTCAGTCTTTCTCTGATTGATCAATATGTGTTACTTATACAGGGTTTCAACTTTTCAAGAATTGATCTGACTGGGCATTTTCCTCAAAACCTACAGGATTCCGAGTGGCGAAATTTATGGGGTATTATTTTTAATATAGGAACGCTTTGAAATAAAATGTTCATGAAAATAGTAAAATAATTTAACATTTTCCAAAAACATTTTGAGCGAGAAAACGCTAGAAGAAAACCCCTCAATGAGAAAGTTGTTGAGAATTATCGAAAATGTACAAAAAAGTTGGTTTCATGGAAAATGACCAATTTTTCACGGAGATATGGGTCGATGAGAGAAACAGGCTCATCATAGTAGGCCATAGATTTTAGAGTTCTGTACGTAAATATCAGAAATGGCTTAAGTAATTCATTTTTTATTATAAAAAAGGATATTTTTATTCTTAAAAACCTTAAGACTAAATGGTTGTGGGATATGGTGACTCGGTGAGGGAATCTCCAGTGATGATTGCCATCACTTCACATGATGGGGAAAGGCCCATCTCTCGCAAAGGAACACTCGTCGGTCACCAGAAGTTGATTGAGTAAATTTTGGTTCTCAACAGATGTGTAGAAGGAAATTATAGACATCATATCGACGTTAGGTATCTCATTCTTTCGGAGCTTCGCTTATGAAAATTTTCTGGGGTTTTCTAAAGGAAATTTAAATGTAAATTTTTTATCCTAAAGAATATTTCGGAATATTGGCCCCTTTTTCTAAAGAAAAATATTGGGGTTTCGTATAGAATTTTATAAAGATTTTTTCTAGAAATAACCTTACATTTTTCGAAAGAATATCCTTAGAAATAGTAGTGTACACATATTATGGAATATGAAGAAACGACCAAGAACGTCATATTTAATTTTAATGAACGTGTTAATAAGTGTTTGGTAGTCAAACTCGATAATAACCTCTTTCTTTGCGACATAAATTGTGTTCTAGAAGGAAATTAACTAGAATAGCTGCGCAACGTTCAGAAAACTTTCGCCGTTTTTTGTTTACCGAACTTGTAAAACAATGAAATCGGTTCGCATTTTCAGACAAATTCTACCATTGAATATTCGCAATTGTGTGCAGCGAATATTACCGAAAACGTTTTGATTGGCGAACAGAAAAACCAGACTTAAGGTCATTAGGCATACACAAGTATTAAAAATTTCAAAGATAATAGAATATTGAAATTTAGAAAAAAAAATTAAAAATAACACAAAATCGTAATTAAGTTGAATTATGAAAAACCTTAGTTTTTTTCTAAAAAATTCACGCCCTAAAAACATTTTCTAAAGTTATCTATATAAATATTTTACTAAACGTGTAGTAAGAATTGTCTTTAAAAATTATTTAAAAATTCTCTAGAATTTTTCACTAGACCTAGAAAACTTTACAACCCCTTAAAGCACTTTATAATATTCTATAGAAAAACATAAAAAGTTTTCACAAGGGTTGGTGGAAGTTCGCAAGAAACGGATGGAAGGGGGGATTGCGAAAAGTTGTTTCACTCGTATTACATTGACAAACCAAGATCGTCATTTGCGCCTCTGACGCCTACTTGAGGATACGCAGTAAACTAAGTCATCAAAGGCGTTAGCAATTTACCCAAAATAATCTTTTATTTGGGGAAAACACGAGCTAATTCCCAAGATTTAAATTTCATTCTTTTGGGTATGATTCTACAAGATTTAAAGAGTTATCATCGTAATTTTTACCTCTCCGAGGGGACTTTGTACCCTAGGAGGGGTTATACAACCACCGTGTCCGTCGGTCTGTCTGTGGGTCTGTCTGTCAGGCCTGCGAACGCGTTCGCATTTTCGGGGCAAAGGGTAATCACTGCGTACGCAGTTTCTTAGAATCAGGGAAAAGGTTTTTCCAAAAGCGCCCTCTTTTGGTCATTGGGTGTAGTATAATTTTTTAATCGGTCGGGATTTGAACCCGAGCCCTCTTAAACGACAGGTGAGCGTTCTACCGCAGAACCACGGATACCATTACACTTCACTAAAATTTAAAAACTCTTCCGAGGAGAGGTATATTTTGGCTTGCCAACTTGTTTTCATTTATTTCGACCAGAACCGAATGTTTTAAACTAGTGTATTAAAATACCGTTGGGCCGTGGTTTTACAGCCATCTTTGTCGCGAAATCCATTCAATTTTGTATAAATTTTATTCCGAAAAAGAGACGGCCAGTGGTTTTTGTATGTAACTAGAAGAACTGTGTTTTTGGTTCTTTTAATAAATCTTCTTGTTTAATGTTCACCCGAGTTTATTTTGATCAAACTGATCAACTAAAGCCTTTAGAAATTTCCGTAGAACCAATATGGCACATATTTGAATTATTTTCTTGGTGCCGAAACCCAGGAAAGTGTGAATTGGTTGATTTAAAGTTGGTCGCGAAGTTTGCAAATTTTTGGAACAGTACGACTAGTTTGTGGTTGCAGAAGAGCTATCGTACAATAGTCAAAACCGAGCGAAATATGGATGATTTTCAGAGAAACAAGAACCGAAGAGAAGTTATCAGAGAAGTTGTAACGAAACCAATGCAGGTCGACTTCGAAACTGGGGTGTAAAATCCACCAATAACAAAGGCAAGGTTGAATAGCTTTATAACTCAATTAGGTGATAAATTTTGCTAACTTAAAGAACTCTGTGGAGCGATCCAACCGGAGATAAGCGATGAACAAGAGTTAACTAAAGACGAAACGTATAGTTTGCTATATGAAGACAAGATTAAGGATCACCTCAATTTGGTAAATTTCAATTCAATTCAATTTCCATTTATTTGAGTTTTAAATAGACAATACAAAAAGGAGAAGGGCTAAGTCAAAAAGATGACTTGTAAGACCGACACTTATATTATTTTAACTCATTATTCAAACAAGAAATATATAAAAATAAAAAGGAAAAACGATGGATAAACAAATTTCCGATTTTCAACCTTTTAAATTATGAACCAGAGTAATAACAAGATGGGTAATTATTAAATTAGATTATTTAGAATTAGGGATTTTAGTTTACTTTTAAATAGATATTCTCTTGTTGTAATGTCAATGAATTCTAGTGTAGAATTTAATAAGTGTTCGCCATTATACATTAGTGACGATAGCTTTTTGCTTTTTTTACATTTTGGTAATTTAAACATTATATGCATTCTAGTATTAACACATTTTTTATTTAATTCAACTATTTGCTTAAGACCATGGTAATCTTCATACAAAAAAGAAATGTAGCGTATTTGTATAATTGTTGGTAGATATTAAAGATTTTACAATTTATAAAGAGGTCTATTGTGTGGGATAGAAAGGGGGCGTTAAAAATGGTTCTAATTATTCGCTTTTGTGAAAGGCTAACTCTATTTAGATTTATAAAGAATTGCTTGACGAATTATATCCATAAATATATCAGCGATCGCGATTGGGAGCCAGAGCTCCGAGCGTCAAACTACCCAGAGTAAACAATGAACCATTCTACGGAGACCGTAGTAAATGGCAAGAATTTTGGGAAATCTACACTCTAATAAAAAACGTACTATTTAACACGATCTTTTTAACTCCGTTAAAGGGGCTCCAAAGTTCGGTGGCCAAATGTGTGTAAAGTCAGTAAAGTGCGAAATTTACGGTTGACTCTGCCCGCCTCTGCCAAGACCGAGTGAGGGGGGGATGAAAAGCATGCTCAATTTTCTTTTTTCTGCCACCGAACTTTGGAGCCCCTTTAAGGGAGGCTATAACGCAGTTTGAGCTACAGAATAACTCTATCTAGGGTGCGTGTTAAAATGCTAATTATGATGCTTCCCTTTGCCATCTGGGATGCTTTAGAGCATTCTCTTTGTTGTTTAACAACAGCACATTTTAGGGTGCTCCACAATATTTTAGCGCGCTTCAAGTACGTAATGTATGATCCTTCCATAGGCCATCTAGGGTGCTCTACAACACCATTTTGTAGTGTTACTGTTTTACTTCGCTTTTAGGGCGCTCACTTACTATTTGGAATGGTTCGTAACACCTTTAAGGCTACTTTAGAACGCTATCAAGGATGCTACAATACGACAATTGGGGAAGTTCATTAGGCCGTTTTTGGTGCAATACTACGCCACTTAAACTGCCTCATTACACGGTCTTAGGTGATTCACTTCACAGTCTTGGTTGCTTTACAGCACCCTTTTGAGTTGCTTATTTAAACTATCGGGGGACCCTTACCACACTGTTTGGGGTACTTCATTATGTCATCTGGGGTGCTTGACAGCGCCGTTTTATGGTGCTTCATATAGCCGTGTGGTGAGCAATATAACTCAATCTGGGGTCCTTTACAACGCCGTCTGGGTAGCTTCACTACTCCGTTAAGGGTGCCTAAATATGTCCTCAAGGGTGCTTTATAACGCAGCTTGGGCACCCTTACTTCGCTGTTTGATGCGCTTTAATACAATATCCAGTGTGCTTTATTTACAAAAAAAAATTAAATTACAAATGTTTTTTTTATATTATATTAATTATTTAAAAAAAATTGAAATTAACGGTTTTGGGTTGTTGATCATCATCAAGCGTAATTATCAATTCCTTGTTGGTAGACAGGACGTCATCCCATATCTTATCCGGAATTAATTTTAAAGATTCCTTATTTTTTTATAAATTAAAAACTGATTCATTCTTTGGAATTATAATTAAAACTGAAAAGGGAAACTATTTATTAAGTGAAGGGAATCTAATTTATTTTTCTTAAGATTTTTCACTTCCGCAAATTGTTTCTGTTAGACGATTTTCGTCTTCAGGTTTATATTTTCGACGATTTCGACCCAAAGTGACTCTTGCACAATCTCTTTTTGGGATATTTTTAACTGTCTTCCTTTAGTTTTTACCTCTCCGAGGGGACAAAGTCCCCTAAGAGGGGTTATACAACCACCGTGTCTGTCTGTGGGTCTGTCTGTCAGGCCTGCGAACGCGTTCGCATTTTCGGTGCAAAGTGTATTCACTGCGTACGCAGTTTCTCGAGATCTCTGCGTTCGCAGTTTCTCGAAGGGTTGGCAAAACCACCGTGTGACGGTGAGCGTTAACGGATTCATTTGCGGTTTGGTTTGGATGGTGTTTTTTCGCTCACCGTCGTGACGGTTTGCTGTATTACGTTATTGTAATGTTTATGCGTAGGTTGTGAGTGTTGAATTTGTTGTGTTTGTGTTCTGATGGTTGTGCATGTTGAGTCTGTTGTGTTTATATGGGCGTTTTCTCTTCAACTTTTTCTTAATGACTTTGGGACGGATCGAGTGCTGAGTGTAATGCTACCTCTCAACGTCCAATGGCAGGGTTTCCACCAGTTGTACACGGTATTCGTCTTAGTATCAATTTGCGATCGCATCGGGCGGGATTTGAACCCGAGACCTCCTGCTTGACAGGCGGACGTTCTACCACAGAACCACCGACACTTGTTACGCCTTATTGAAAATTAGACCTTCAGCTTTATCGGAAGCGTATTTAATAGAGTACGAAATTTTGGTTTAATTGAAATAGAATTGAAATTGAAATTATTGCATCGAAGAAATTCTAATTTAGCGTTTCTCTTTTGATTAAAAACAAATGCGCCACCCAGGTTTCGAACCCAGACCATTCGGCTTGGCAGTCGAGCGCTCTACCACAGAACCACCGATAGCTGCTTAGGTTCACTGAAATTAAGACACGCATCGTAAGCATAATAGGTAATAAAGTCTTTTTTTATTAATGAATTTATGAAGGCCTAATCTGGTTTTTTTAAAGGTTAAATCTTGTTTTAGCACAGTCAGCCGAGATAAGAGGGTTAAAGGGTAGACCCTGTGGGTGGTCCACTTTGTTAGTTTTTTTGTTATTTATTTACGGGTATTCTTAACGACCTATATATAGTTGTGTTAATTCAAAAGAGATAATTTAACGTTAATTGCTTTAAGAGCTGGCGGTTAGTCAAGTGGCTCTCGGTGCTTTGTTGATGGTAAGGTTTTTGCTTCTTGTAAATATATTTGGTGTGGATATTTGGATATCTACGATTTCTAACGCAGTCAATGATTTCCTGGGTGTGCGAGTCATTATATGATATTGGAAATTGCACGGCATTGGTCTTTTTCATGCGGTATGTGTCACAACGTCAACTGGAAGTCTACGAGCGTTGAAATAAAATGAGCGTTAAAGATGCGGCAAGTATTTCGTAAGCAAGAAAAATACAAATACCATCTGTAGATATTTCTTTCATTAAAATTTGCTTAGTATTATATTCAACTGATAAACATG
Organism: Leiobunum rupestre; assembly: GCF_980474605.1. NCBI lineage: Eukaryota > Metazoa > Arthropoda > Arachnida > Opiliones > Sclerosomatidae > Leiobunum > Leiobunum rupestre. The sequence goes on along the minus strand of NC_143384.1, from coordinate 55,934,827 downwards.
TACTGTAAAAAGGGTTAAATTCAATTGTGCATTGTTTTAGTAAATCTAACTCGCTGTTGTAACTACTTAATTTATAATATTCTGAATAAATTAAACTCGATTGTTTCGTCTCAATTATTTAAATTAAAATTAAAATTTTATACCGGGCAGGGTTTGAACCGAGAATACGTTTTTCGTAAATAACTCTGAATTGCGGAGATATCTTTGGGGGTCGTGTCGAGAAATTAATACCACTAGGGACCATTCTTCCGAGGAGAGGTATATTTTGGCTTGCCAACTTGTTGAATTTGGTTTATACCCGCTTCACCCATTTGGCCCTCAAAATACCAAATTTAATGAATTGATTTAATATTCTAATTTCTGTTTGACGATTCTCAAATTTTGTAAGCTGACATTATATTTAGTCTTATTGTCAACAAGACATCGATCTGTACAAGAGAGATTAAATGTATTACTGAACAGTATAGATTCTTGGCTGCCAATATCGCCCTAGACAGTATTGTTAATTCTTTGTAAATAAATAATCTTAAGAAAAATACTTTCAATAGGTCAAATAATTTAAAATCAAATGCTTTACAGAAAGCAAGAAACTGCAAATTGCAACCTCTTATCGGGTTGGAATTACGAATATGGTATGGAATATTGTCCTAGCCCTTGCTCAACGAAATGGATTCACCAGGGCGTGGGAAGATGGCGATAAAATGCTATTTGTGGGGTTTCGTAGGGTGAATCATATCAGAAAGAGGGGTTACATAAAAATTTAAAGGAGAAGAGGAGAGATTCGAATTCAGAATGGAAACCTTTGGTTTATAATCAATTACAAAATCTTTATTTCACACAACATATCGAGGGGAATAGTTCTATTTCGTTAATTATCGCTATGATAAGTCCACCACGACCACAGTTATCTTTGCAAACACTATAATAAAGGGATATTACACATAATTTCAAACACTCTTTGACCATAGATTCGTTTATAAAAATGGAACAATGTCGAAGAGGTAAAAAAGTCCAACAACGATAGGCCTTCAGGGCGAAGTTACACGTTACGAACAGCGTATCGGTTCAATTTAATAAATAAATATATTCTATTTTCCCCAAGCGTTGTTGGTCTTTTTCACCTCTTCGACTTTGTTTAATGTTATCTTTAGACGAACGGTGGCTCTCGTTTTCTTGCATTAATTAATAAAAATATTTCATACAATTTTCAACGGAATCAGCATTCACGGACACGGCATTATAGGCTCGAAAGATCGAGGGCAAAATAGGTTATACGCTTAACACTACAATTGGGGACTCTACAATTAAAATGGCGACAGTAAATCCCTATCAAAATAACTATCTCCAATAGATAACCCTAACAGCATAAACATACGAAACGGAATGATGCTACGGATGATTCCGTGGTCTCATCTGGAGAGATTCACTCGTGGTTGGTTCTACATGGTTTCTGGGTACTAAGAGCGTATCGGGGTTACTTTAAGTTTCATTTCCAACTGGAAACGTCGGGTTGGACCCTGATCCCTGACATTGAGAACAAGTGAGGGAGAACGCTGAAGCCGATAGTATTTATCCCTGTGACGAGCGACTTGGTCTTGACCTCGTGGATTTGAAAAATCGCGCTTTTATTGAATTCTTGTTACCTGGTGGTAGGTCTGAGCCCCAAAGACAAAAATGGTTTCATGGAATCGCTGTGAGCTGAGGGAATGTTGCTGGTTATGTATTTTGTGCCGTGCATACCTCGTGAATTCGATGAGGAAAGTTTGGGAAAGATCTTGGCTTGGGAGGGGCAGGAGAGGGCATTGCACCACGGTCAAATAACAGCGAGGAAAACAATTTCATAAGCACTATAACGCGTGTTAATAAATTTAAGTCTTGCTGAAGGCAGGGATTTCGTTTATAATTTGATTAAGAACTATTTAATAAATTAACTTAATTTTATATTGTAAGGCGAGGGTAGACTAAAAGAATTAGGCTTTATCGAAAATAAAATATCATGCCCTCGGTAGCCCGTTATAAATATTTGAAGTCGGAGCCCAAAAAATAAAATAATTTTCCATTTAAGTTATTTTTCTTGATTCTCGACTTTAAATCTAAATACTTCATTTAATTAAAACCAACTTGGATGAAAATAATTTTATAATTACTACTGATCATTTCTAAACTACTTTTCAGTTGCATTAGGAAATTTTAATTTAAAGTGAGATTTCTCATAACCAGCGTACGCACTATCGTGATATTTGAATTACGTACCAATTGATGCCGGTGCCATCTAACTCCCAAAAGAATGGCTACCTTATTTCCAATATCAGGGTACTCAGAAATTTCAATTTTTATAAAATGATTGAAAAGGGTTTAATATTTAAATTAGATATTTAATATTTAAAATAAATTTAATTCATCGGCGGATTGTGTGTATTTAAATGTCCTGGACATCTTGTAATTTATTAGATCTTCGAATTCTAGGACTTTTAAATATGGAACTTTAGGGACACTCAAGAACGACTATTAATAAATGGCTGAATTAATACCGTTTATACACACAACAAGATGGTCAATACTAGTTAGTTCCGCTATTCGAGGGTTAATGAATAATAAGTCAAGACTAAGAATGCGAGGGAACAGGCAATAACAAAAGTATTTTTCTGGAAGGTGAACCCTTAAGGCTTCCAAAATATATATAATAAATTAAACAAGGGTTATTTGTTCAGAGATAAAACTATTTCCCTTTTAATAAATATTGTGTGAAATAATAATAATAATTATTGAACTAAACTAGAACATACTTAGATAACTATTTTTAATTAAACTAATTTTTAATCAATATTTACATTTTAACAATAAAAGCTGGCCTCAGCTACAGACGTAAATAAGAGAGCAGCCTTCTTAGGAGAAATTACCAGCAATTCAGGGGGAAACATAGTTAATCAAAAATATACAAAGCAAAGGGAGGTCACGTGACTAAAAGAAAACACCCCCTGTTTGGGTGACTGTTATTTCAATTATAAACTAAGATTGACTGACTTAGTTTTAATCTTAAATAAAGCCTTAATGTTATATAATCGCAAATGGGGTATTTTGTAAAAGCAAATATAGAAGTTATTATTCTCAACAGTTTTCCGAAGATCAAAGTTGAGTGTTTAACTGAGAAGTATATTTCTGCAGATGGTCACTGGAACTCTTGTTTCGTTCAGTTTTAAACCAATTCCGAATACTTTTCCTGCAAATATTAATAAAACCTATAAGCAATTCATTTTATTCCGGTACATTCAAATGTGTATTGCTCTTTTTAAGCAAAAACTAATAGTTACTATACATGTATTTAACATTTCATAAATGTTTTTCGTTAAATAAATTCAGCGGCTTATCACTCCCCGTAATCGATGAACACGCTTTTAACCGCACAAACCTTGTCACGTAATTCCAGAAATGGTCAACTATAAAAATTTGGCAAAGTCTCACCCGGTCGCGACCAAATTCAGCTTAAGAGGTCGTTTTTTCGGATTAAGGAGTGATCCATAAATGGTTAAGGGGTCGTGATGCTGCAATCCAAATTTCAACGATACTTCTTCGAGTTCTGTAATGTTCGGGAGCAACCACTTGAGTTGCTTACAACGAACCTTTCCGCTGGCGCCAGTGGCTTTTAACTAAATTTCAATTTAATATGAAAAAATCCTGCCAATTGTTATCGATTATGATAAAATAAATAATTTGTTGAAATAAATACTCTAAAAATTTGTTTATACAGTTTATATAGCTTTTTTCTTAATTTGCAAATATCCTCTACCTGGTTTCATTTTCTAAAGAACTGTGTTTTTCAAACATCTTTCTCAGTCGACATCTTTCTTACACAAAAAGCGGAGGAAACTTAAGAGGCGTGCATTCGCGATGTACAACAAGGCGGACTTCCGCAAAAGTATGATTGCAGTAAAAAAAAAATCTTACAGTTGAGATAATTCACTGTCTTCCAAGGTGTCAGGAAGAGGTTTCCCTCGTGTATCAGGTAAGAAAGACAAGAAGAAACTTGTAATAATGCAAAGGACTCCAAATAGTGCAAATGGGGTGGAACGACCATAGACTTCTGCCTAATCAAAGAAAATAGATAACAAGTTTCAAATTTTCTGCAATTTCTTGAAGCAGAGGCTAAAGTGTAGAAGCACGGGGCCACGCTGCGAAAGGCGAATTATCCAAGGTTAAAATACATGAATTTTCGTAGAACTTTAAATTTTCTCCCTGAATAGGCGAAACTATAAAATCCAGGGGGGCTGAAAAGATGGTAGTCACGTGACTTTGTAGAGAACGACAGCGCCTTCTATCCTAAGAAATACGAACTATTATTCATTTTATTTTGCTAATGGTGGTTTAAATTTTTATCGATTCGTCTAAATTATCTATTTATTATTATTATTTAAAATATTTTGTAATAGAAAAGTGTAAGTTAATTAGCTGTCTGCAGTATCTGGAAGAAATATTTTTTTCTTTACCGTCGCACGGCCAACTATGAACACGAGTTACCGAATCGAAGTTGGCTGTGATATAGTAGTCACGTTATTTTGTTTTCCCATATTAACAAGTTGATTAAGACCAAATTTACTTTATAGTTTCGCCTATTATAAATTTTAGCGATAACTTTTAATTTCTTTTAATATAATTGAGTGTGGGTACTGTGCTAGGAGATCGTTAGCGGCATTAAATATTAAACAGGAGAACGTATAAGGCTCTTTTATTTAATATAAAAACGGTGGAGACCCTGTGCACAGTAATCACATAAACGCCGCACTAGTTAAGGAAAACGTCACTGAAACGCTGAGGAAGTCTAAACTTTTCCGTTCACAACTTTTGCTGCTTTAACTCGGTTTTCCCCGTTAGAAAGGACTTACGACGGAATAGACGATATAAATCCAATTCAAGGTTTTAATTAAGCAATGGACAACGTCGAAGAGGTAAAAAGAACCAACAACGTTTCGGGAAACTAAAATTATTTTAATAAAATAAATTTTAGTTTCCCCAAACGTGGTCGGTCTTTTTTACCTCTTCGACGTTGTTCGATGTTATATTTAGATCAACGATGGTTGTCGTTTTCTTGCATTTGATTAAGTAAAACTACACGGAGATAGAAGGATTCGAAGCGGTAGTTTTAAGCAGTAGTATGACAGATCTGAAGACTCACCATTTCTTTCAGGAAAGGGGACAGCATGGACGCCGCTCGTGCAAATGAGCTGCAAAACCCCATACCGACACTTCTCAACGGGGTTGGGTAAATTTCGGCCGTTAGAATGTACGTTAACATAAGACAGGATGAATCGAAGAATTTCACTGCACTGATTAATAATATGACGAGCCACAGGGGAGCTGCAAATAACATTTTTATTTGGGTTAATACCCCTGGTTTAATTTTGGTTATTTACGACCAATTAATGTGTCAATTAAACTACTTGCCTAAACAAATCGAGAAAAAAACCAAGTCAAAAACAGCTCCCTACACTAACTATATAACCTTTAACATCAACAAGTTTCACCGAGAAACGGTTGGAAGTTTTCGGGAGATTAACATATACGCTGCTCGTTTGCAGAAATGTATATGTTTCGACAACGGTAATCGGTTTTGACCTTGAAGCTTCGAGGGTGAAATCCTCTTATTTCCTTTATTTGTAATCAGTTCCAATTTTAGATCCGACCGAGAACAACTGCTTCGTAGACTCAAGCCCAGTTCACACTATACATTTAATTGGACCACTTAATGGTATCCAACTAATACTGTGAGCAAGAAAATTGTGAAGTGTGAACAGAAAAAGTGGGAGTTGTTGCTACAATTATTCTGTTCACACTACGTGTATACAATTTTTTGGATTACAATTAATGGGATACAATTAAGTGTCCCATTAAATTGTATAGTGTGAACTGGGCTTCAGTCACTTTTTAAGCTGCATTCTTTACTAAACCAGTCACGCTAATTTTTGATAAAACATAATAACCATTAACTTGTTAATTATTTTAACTTATTACCAGTTGATCGTCTTACTTATTTCCTACTCGCTGATACGTACTAATGAACCTATTTCCTTCATCATTTAGACCATTAGACTATTTAGTAAAGTTTAAGAAACTCAACGCCGAAGGGGTTACTCTGAGTGTTCACCCAATGCCACAAACTGGGATTGAACCTGGCTCCTTTTGCTACGAGGCGAAAGTGCTAACCACTCCGACACCCCACTTAATTCTTTGCTTTGCCCTTTAACAAAACTTTTTCAGGTTAACGGTCTTAGTACGTGTAGGGAGCTTTAAGCTTGCGTGGCATGAATGTCTTGCCACCACCTTCCCACGCTATATAACCCGACCAGCTGAATTAATAGCATAAAAGATCACTAGATGACTTGGGACTTGGTTTAGTTATCGTCAAAACATAAATATTTTTTAGATTGGAAATTAAATTTTGGTTTGACCATGTCGAACTGCTACTAGAGTTTCAATACAACTTACCAATGTTTATGCACGTTGTTACAAAGCAAATTGCACCTGTTGTTAAAAACATAATAATGAGACCATTCCTGCTCCCAAAACATCGAACGACGAAATACGAGAGAGGCATAGCCGGAATTTCGATGGCACATACAATTATGAAACTGAGAAACGTGTCATTTCCGAAAAACCCAGAATTAAACGTTACGCCATAGAATACAAATGCCATAACCATCCTAAGAAAACAAAATATTAACAATTATGATTAAAAGTACCTATTAATGTAAAATTGCGTTTAGATATATGGCGTTTAGCCGTTATTTTAGTCTTTCTAAAACGTTTTCTATGCCTCATTTTTGGGCGCAAGAATATTTTGGCACGTAGACCATTTTAACCACGGATGTCACAGTAAGTCAGTCATTTTTTAAAAAACTGTTTCGTCACTCAGCAAACACAATAGTTCTTTCTGTAAAGTAACATGGCCTTCTTGTTTTAATGTAGCTCTTACGTCACTATATTTACCTTTTCCAACACTACGAGCGCGCGCTCGAATCACGAGGAGCTTCCTATTTTCTAACGCTCGTGCAAATCGCGCGTGCTAAGATAATTCTGCCAAAGCTAAGTCTTGTGACGTAAGAGCAACAAGTTATACGTCTACTTTTAACAAGTTGGATAAGCGTTAAAAAATTATAGAAATAACTATTCTCCCTCAGATTTTCAAAAGAAATCCAAATCTTTCTACGAGGCCCCACCAAATATTAATGTAACTAGAATATTCTATGGATATCCAAAAAACCCATCATAACTTGCATATTTTATAGATATCTAAAAAACAACCAAAAATTATAAAAAATATTATTTGACCGAGGGTTATCCAAGAGCAATCCAAAATGGCAAATCGATATCGAATTCTATTTATTTTGATGTGTACTGCGTGCTTTGAATCATGGTCCAGGATAAAGAAAGTGCCATTTCTTCCATCATATGGACTTTAATATTCTTTCGGAAATATGGATAAATATGTAAAGAGTTATACATACGTAATTTGTTTTATTCCAATTATTTTAAAATCTAAATTTTTTAAAATTGAGGCCTCAAACGTCTAAGATATTAACGCGATCAGTAATTTAGGTGGTAGCAATAGCGCCTAACAATTTGAAATTCACAACATAATATTTTATTTAAACTTTAATAAGTTATTTCGGCACCCTTCGTAAATAATTTGATTTTTTAATAAAATAAAATAAATTAAGACGTTTTAGAAATATTGACTAAAATGTTTTCCGTAGGACATCGTATAAATAAAAGTTTCATCCTGGTATGTCATTGGAATTATGTCGTTCCAAAGACATCAAATGACTGAAATGTTACGTTTAAAATATTTCATATTCATAGAAATGCGCATTGAAATGCGATTCCCGCAAACACAGAAAGTCATTAAATCGTAAATTCACAAATTATATTTAAATCATTATATTGAAAATTGGAACAAAATCTTAAAAAATTCCTAACAATTAAAAATAACGTCAAAATTGGTGCTAAAAATACACTGTCTCCATTTTACTAGATTATATATATTTTAAAGTTTGGTTTTATTGCAAAGATAATGTCCTTTGGATATCCATTCGACCTATTTGTACTTGCTGGGAAACTCCATAAAAACACTGTATGATGTCCATTTAACAGTAGAAAGAGCTACTTCGAACCTAACGGATATCCATGTTTTGTCTTGGGAAATACGAATTGCACTTCCAATAGAGTTTAATTGGATTTACATTTACGTCCAAAAGCTTTTTTTCCCGTCTTCTTATGAATATTCCAAATATCCTAACCTGATATTTTTGTAAGGGACGATTTTGTCTTTGCTGGGAAGTTTCTAGTTAATCTGTTAGTACGTTTTGAATAAGAAGTGTCGGCGAAGGATATTCAAAAGATTTTCATTTTTACTGAATCCAACCATTTTTTTGGACTTACCACGCAGATATCAGAATTAACGTTTTAAGTCCTATACAGCGTGATTTAAACAATAGTAATAACGATTTTTTCTTATCCATTTGTAAAGTCTGAAAACATAGATTTCAAATTATAACGTTTAATATTTTAGCAATTAACAATAACTTACTTTTACTTTTTCTTCTAAAATATTCAAGTCATTTTTAAAGTTATCGCTTAAATTTAACGAGTTGATCTTTGCGATTTTTCGAACAACATTTTCCGCTTCGTTTTTCTTTCCTACACTAATGAGCCACCTAGGTGACTCAAAGAGTAAACTGAAACCAGGCATTAATAATGGCCTTAGTTTATCTTTCATTTATAATCAAAAGTTCTCAATAAAGTTTCATTAACTTACACGCTTGATAGTATGAGAAGAATAGCGGGCACACAAGAAGCGATTTGAATTTTCTTCCAATCTCTCAGCCAAAGAGATACCAAGCCAACGTATACGCCTCCAACGGCATACCCAAATTTGACACCGATACCAACGATTCCTCTCTCTTTTACACCAACAATTTCCATCACTTCAAAATGGAGGTAAAAATAGCTACAATCTGAGGCTTTAATTAATTTTGGAGTGCCATTCGATATTCTTATTTTTTACGTCATTTGGGGAAATATTTGATTTCAAAACCGCGAAATATTTTGGTTTGAGGTATTTTTATCTTAAACGTAATAAGCCTAATCTGGGCTCAGATAAAAACAATAAAGTTCAACAGTAATTAAAATGTACGTACGTAGTACATAGCTGACTACCACGAAACCATATCCAGAAGCGCCACTGAGGAAACGGCCAACCGTGAATTGCTCCAAAGAGGAAGAGAACAAAGTGACCAAGGGCGCTACTATAGTAAAAACCAAAGCAATCCACATTGTAGTTCTTCGTCCAACCCTAAAAGTGTATTGATGTTGAAACTTATTGATCAGATGATCTTTATGACATTAACCAAGTCACAATTTAATATTTCACTGTCAATTTTATATGAACAGTGCAGACGTAAAGAATTAAGTTACTTACCCATCCGCTAAGTATCCTAAAAAGAAGGACCCTACAAGATCCCCGAAAAGCGTTATGGAACTGAGAAGACTCACTTTCCATTTCTGATCGCAAACAATGTTCCACTAAAACACAAATATTCATTTTAAATACCATTGATTTCGTTCATGAAATAATTTAGATAAAGACTTTCCGAGGGCCTCTTATAACGTAGTGTTCTACTTTCTTCTATCAAGTTAGAGAGCTTAAATTGATCTTTTCCAATCCAAAAGAAAACAATCAGTTAGTGCAAAATTTATATGACTATTCAAGACGACTGAACTATTTTTCCCCAATAACGGAGCTTCATTGCAAATGTAAAGGACGAATATCTAACTGTCCAATATAACTTCTCTTATGATGGTACAGAAGTGAATGAACAGAATACAACGAAGATAAAATGAAACTTACACACCCGACCCGACCTGTAGTTTTAGGCGAAAGATATTTAGGCGAGTGACATGGACCATAACGTCTTCGAGGTTAAATAAAAGACTGGTAACTCAGACAAATAAGACCTTCGACTCCAAAACGAATTGCAGATTTCATTAATATTGTGATATTGGTATAATTTATCCTCCACCAGTACCCCACTATTAGACTTTTATTGGCTAGGCTGAGCTTCTCTTTCCCGTTTGTTAGTGGCATGCCAGATTCCATGCACGGTATTAATGAACCCCAAATAGAGCAAAACTGGTCTACAGTGGAAAATTGTGACTTTTTCTAGAATATTTTATTCGTTTTTGACTCGAAGATCTATTTAACATGAGTTTCGCTTCTTTTTATTTATAATCGAAGACCAATTGATTCGAGAAACTCATAAATTTCTTAAATTGTAAGTATTCTTTTAGGGTTTAACCCCCTTTACATTATAGACTGTTCTACTTTTTTGATTGATTTATAATTCTTTACATTGCAGTTGATTGCACAAATATTCAGAATAGGCATAAACCTACTAAAATATCGCATAAAATTATTTATTTAAAAAATTATTTGAAAATAATAACTTTCAGCTAGAAAATATAATTGCAACAAAAAGAAAGTACTAGGGAATAATTATCGATTTCTTAAATAAAGATTAATTAGGGCAGCTATATTAAACTTCATTGTTGCTGAAGTAACCCTTATACAAGAGAAGCACTTGTTAACGTTGATACGCTTTGAAATGATGCCGAAGAATATTCTCTTATATCGGCTGTTATAATTGCTACTTTCCCGCGTTTAACCTTTTTCCGATCTTAGCCTATAAAACGATAAATCATTTAAATATCGATGAATGTGATCAAGGCAGTTTTTTTCTACCTACTTATACGTTAAAGATTGTGTTAGTTATTGCAATTTGTATTAAAAACGACAAACTGCCCTACAACTATCTGAAGTGGAAATGCCACCACCGAACCTTGGTTAAATGTTTGAAGAATTTTCTCCATCAGCCACTATAAAGCCCCTAGAAAGACACTTTCTTCCCTATCATAAGACGTTGAAAGCAAATCTGTTGGACCCATTATTATACGTCGACCAAGTATCTTGAAACCAGATAATTTATCGATATATTGAACTAGTCACCAGCATGGTTAAATAAATTAAAAACTTTAAAATTGTACAAAACCGTTAAATTTAAGTTTCGATACCTTCCGCAGGTAAAATTCCTTCCGTTACCTGATTTACAACAAAAAAAATGCCCTAACTTGTCATTATTGCAAACATTCCCTCTTTTACTAATTTTTAAATATACTAGATTTGATAATTTTAAATAAAAAGATGAAATAATAGAAGACCAGTAATATTTTAATTGAACGCCTTGGTTTTAATTTGGTTTTATAAATTATTTATTTATCTTTATTTTATCAAGATTAGTTTCCGGGTATATTTTAGTTATTATTATTATTTTTGCAAAATATTTTTTTTCTAGTTCATGACCGCCAACCATAGAATTGTATATAACCTAAGGATGATTATCACGTTTACCATAATTATCTGATCTTTCTTGTAAAATTGAAATAAATGGCTTTTAGTGTTAAATTACAACAACAGGATTCTAGTATTTATAAGGTTCTCAATCACGACTTTACAAAAAAAGTTAATAATCTTAAAACATTAACCGAATAACCTTCAAAATCAACCAACCTTTTCTACTGCCGTGTCTTGATACACGTTTTTAGAATAGTTCCAATGACGACAAGGAAAAGTGCGATTGCCAACGGAGAAATGGCAGTTATCATTCGAAACGATAACGAAGTCGAATGGAGTCACATTTAAGTCATCAAGAGTACGATTAGTGTCACAAGTGAACTCGATATCGGGAGTTAAGAAAGGCCCAACGAAGTTGTACACGGCGGCGATGAACTCGACGTAAGTAACGGTGGCAAAAGCAAATCCTTGATATTTACCAAATTTTCCGATGAAACTTGACACATCATTAAAATTTTTATTGATTTCCATACCTTAATTTGAAGTTAAATTCTTCAAATAAAAATAAAACGTAATGACTGTTTCATCCACGCGAATGTGTGTTTGCGAGGTTGTTATTCCACTAGTACGAGGTTAGACAGGTGTAAACACTCAGGTACACGTTTTCGTACACCGCTGTATTTTTCTCTTCGCGCTCACGAAAGCCAATGGAAATAAAACTACAAGTAGAAAAACAGCGTTGTCAAATAATTTATTAATGATAACTATATTCCTTTTGCACGACTCACTTTCAGACGTTTAAATTAAATATCCAATTAATTCGAAGCGTGACGACATTAATGGAGTTTTATAACAACAGAGTATAGTTTTATCGTCTGCTATTTTTTCTTGTGATAAAACTTTCAAAACACCTCCTACGCAAGTCAACCTTGTTATGATTCACTATTTTTCATTTTGTTTAAAAACGTTTTAATGTCTACTAAAACCAAACACCTAATGTTCTTATCTTATCTCATAGGAACGTTTCCTAATTTTATTTTAAATGATTATTAAGGCAACTGGTTAAAAGATCACCAGCTTGTTAACATGTTTCCATTTTGCTTCTTTTGAATACGTACATAAGTTACGAGGTATAACAAACCTGACCACTCTAATTAAAAGTCGCTAGATTTCTTGGTTCTAGGGTCTAAGCTTTGTGCGTTGGGTATTAGCCTAGCTGTTTATTATTATAATTAATATTATTATTATTAACTCTCGAAAGTTGAAGGAAATTGGATATTGTTTAATAATTACTACTGAAAACTGAACAATGCAATGCATGTAATTATGTGGAAGAAACAGGAAGTAAGCCACCAACGGTGGTAAGAGATCCCGAACGGAAAGTCCTTCGAATTAAAGAAAGGAATTTGGCTCTGGTTCAACTTAACCAAGACGACGTTCTTCTGTTCTTTTTAACGGCGTGTATTGATGTGTGCAGATGAACCACAATATCCTGTAAAGAATAATTAAAACTACTACTGCAATATAAATAATCTATTTAAGTAACTGCAATTAATTATCAATAAAAGATTACAATAATATTATTTATTACTTAAGATCGTCAAATTAATCCTGTACATTTCAATCAGCTTTAATTTCCCACAAAATCTGGGGAACGGTACAACGCATCCCCATCCAAGTTTTAGTTTTTTAAGAATGAAAACTGCACGACCAAATTATTCGTACTTAATTTCGAATCACACTTATTCTAGCTTATTATTATTTATTATTTTTTTTCCTTTCATCTAATATATTTTAAAATTAATATGAAGCTACCGGCAATTTGTTTCTTGCAACCTTTTCTGAGAAGTCAGCGGTCGGTATAGCTAAACCACGGTTTTAATGAAAAATATCAGCAGATTAGGTGTATGAAAACTTTGCTTTCTCATAAACGGTACTTGCGCTTTTAAACATCATTAAAAATAAACTGCTCCGCTATTCTCTAAATAATTACCCAAAAGATCCCAACAAGGCCGTCTTTACGTGATTTGGGGCCTCTGGAACTTTTTAATTTGAGGGCGATCTCCAGTTCTCCAGGATGATGGGAGAGGGTACAACGAAGCCCTCTTATATTTGGGAAATGCGCCAAAATCCCCGTTATATTTGGGAATAATAAAAATCAGCTAGGGTTATACCCAAGGCTCCCCCTTAGGCCTAAGTCATCAAGCGACTTTTGAAGCCTTTTAAATCAGGTGGCCGGGTTACAATGCGTAGGAGGGTGATGGCAAGCCCTGCATGCCACGCGAGCCAACAGCTCCCTACACTAACTATTACCATTAAACTCAACAAGTCACCACCCTTTAATTTGGGAAATGCACCAAAACCCCCTTATATTAGGGAAATGCACCAAAACCCACCTTATATTTGGGAAATTCACCAAATCCCCCCTTATATTTGGGAAATGCACCAAATCCCCCCTTATATTTGGGAAATGCACCAAAATCCCCTTTAAATTTGGGTAATGCACTAAATCACTCCCTTAAAATAGTGAAAAAGGGCTACCGGGGAATTCACTTTCTAAACTGAAACCCCCCCCCTCTCCCCTCCCTTATATTTGGAAGCGACCCTTATAAACCTTCTTAACCGTACCGGAAAATTCGCCTTCCTAACTGTGCCCCCTTATATTTGAGCAAGGCTCCAAAATTATCCCTTAAATAAAGTTAAAAATGGGGATAACGCCAAATTCACCTTCTAAACAATTATAATAAATTAAGGATTAAAATAAATCCGAGTGTTTCACCCAGTGCCTCAACCTGGGATCGAACCCGGCTCCACTTACCACTCCGCCACCCCACTTTACTATTTGATATTGAACAAGTTATGAAATCTTAGTTAAAACACACATAAGACAGGAACGGTTACAGAAAGTAAAGAGTTCGGACGAGAATCGTGTTCAAAAACAAATAACGACGAAGACGAGGGTCATAATGTAACTCTGATTTCAAATACATGTACAACTTTTTAGAGAACTGAGTTTTTTGACGATAGCTCTGATTTTAATAATGGGTACTTCATGATTTATTATAACATTACATTTTTTAACGGTCATTCAACACTGATTTTAAAGTTCCTTTATTAAAATTATAAATTTTGTTTGGATATTTTCGTGCCTCATATACATATTAAATAAAACTTATATTTTCTATTTGAATAAATCAAAATAGCAGGTATAACATTTTTTTTTCTAAAACTCATTTACCTTAAGCAAAATATCATTGTTTAAATTGAAAGTTTTTAAATCAGAATTAGAGTTCGTTGCAAAACGGGTCCACGTTGTTTAAGAGTCGGTAACATATCTATTCAAAGTCGGTTTGCTTGTAATTGGGTTGGCAACTCAGGCTTATGTAAAAACGGACTAACGTTGTTTCCTAGTCGGTCATTCATATATTTACAGTCAATGTGCTTGTTAATGGGTCGGTAATTCGGGCGTATGTAAAGTCGGGCCTACTTTGTTTCAGAGTCGGTTACGTATCCTGTTACAGTCGGTTTACAATTGTATACCGTAGAATAGGGTCGGCCGACCCGTTTACCGCTAGGACATTTGTACCTTAAAAAACCTATGTGGCCGACGGTCGGCCGACTTCGCCATTAACGTAAAAGATCCGACGTCGGCCCGACTCTGATTTGCTACATGGGCCACTGGTTTAATGGGTTTTTCCCCGATTTCTTCGGTTTCCCCTTCCATTTAAACTTATTGAGGTTTAGGGTAATGGTAATAGCTTTGAAATAATTTAAAAGTTATGAAATTTTTCACAACTACGGATACTTCATGGTACTATTTTTACTAAAATATTTAAAACTACGCAAGTTTTCGGGGCGTTTTGTCGATACACATTTAATTGTATAAATTTTATTACTTTTAAATTATAAATTAACCATGGTAGAAACTTTTGACCTATATGATTAATTTTGAAATAAAGTAAACAAAAAATTAATAATTGTTACGAAACTTTAATGTTTCAAACTAAATAACGCATCGACGAAAAAATACTACCCCATATTGCTCATACGTAGAAAAAATATTTGTGTTTTATAACTGACGGTACTGACTTTATACATCCATTTAGGAGATAAGAAATTTCTTATTATAATTATATTTAAATTAAAGGAATTTTGTTATTTCATAGATATTTAAATTTAAGGAATTTTTTTATTTGATAGATATTTAAATTTAAGGAATTTTCTTATAACAATTATATTTAAATTTGAGGAATTTTGTTATTACAATTATACTTAAATTTTACGAATTTTCTTGTTACAATTATATTTAAATTTAATATTTTTTCTTATAACAATTATATTAAACATTTAGTAATTTCCTTATTATAATAATTTTTAATTTTAGGAATTTCCAATTGCAATTACATTTAAATTTAAGAAATATTCTTATTACAATTATATTTAAATTTAGGATTTTTTGTATTATAATTATATTTAAATTTCTGGCATTTCTGTTAAAGTATAAAAAAAATATTTATTTCCAAATTAAAACTAATTAACAATGATGGTTTGTTACCCACCATTTATTTCAGAGAAATCTATGAATAAAGAAATTACATTAAAATGCTTAAAATATAGTTTTTTTTGGTGATTAATATGTGTTAAGAAAATTAGTTAAATTTTATAGGTGTTACCTAATTTTCTCATGTTACTCTTTTTTAAATAAAAATAAGATTTTGCACGTAACAGACTGTGCTTTGCGAATTGAGATTAACACTTGTTTGGACCAGATAACCTAACTCGTAGTTTAGACCACCATATTAATAAGCCTTTAGGGTTAACAAAGTATTTTTATAGGTTTAACTAAGAAGGTAAAATAGCAGAACTTGTAAATGTTTTTATTAATTGATTTACCTATACAAAATTAGTATTTGTTGTAGAAGTTCGATTTCCTTATTTCGAACAGCAGAGAAAAGCATGACAATACAATTCCAGAAAAATAAACCACAGAGGGAAAAACTAGATGGGACAAACGAAGCACTTCCGATGGAGTCTCTTCGTTGCTTTTGTAACAATGGTGC
Source organism: Leiobunum rupestre (assembly GCF_980474605.1). Taxonomy (NCBI): domain Eukaryota; kingdom Metazoa; phylum Arthropoda; class Arachnida; order Opiliones; family Sclerosomatidae; genus Leiobunum; species Leiobunum rupestre. Next base: position 55,918,366 of record NC_143384.1, on the reverse strand, counting down.
CTGGGCAAGAAAGCCATCCTCTCGACGTTGTACGATACGCATCCTGATTCCGAAATCCACGAAATTCTAAAAATGTTATACGCCACGTTTAACATTAAAAATATTATAAGTTAATAATAGGCTTAATTTTAGATGGGAAATCTAATAAGTGTAGTTATTTATCGTTTTCAGCATCCTTTTAAAAAACTACTAAAAAGTATGAATTTTTGTTAAGATGTTGCTGCCAGAGCAACTCAAACATCATCGATATGGAATCAATTTTTTTAATAAAGTGCCCCAGATTGGATATATATAACTTAAACTAAAGAGGAGGATTGTATTGTATTAATTGATCGAAAAACAATATAATCAATTTTAAATTTTATCTCATGAGATTATAATTTTCTTAATGCAACTTAAACACGTCCAAATAAAGTTTGGGAGCCATCAAAAATATAAAGAAAACTGTATTTCTAGGCAACGCAACATTTTGGGGAATGGTGTTGCACGGGCATTGTCTTCTGACCACATCTGTACACCCTGAGATGAACTCGGACTCACTTGTGGGCGAATTATGTGTAAGTATGTATCGGGATATTTACGTAAAAAAATTTTAGCTCATTTTTTAAAACAAAAATTAAAAATTAAATAAAAATTGGTCTTACTGGTAGGGGAGTAGCTTCTTAGTCAGCTCACCTAATAAATACCTGACAAGGCTCTTAAATCACGTAAACTCAAGCTTTTATCGCTTAAGCGTTTGCCCTAGTCGAAATGTTTTAGTCCCAGCTCAAATAAATAGAATAAAAAATTTCATTGAATCTCATATACAATTACAGGGCATTGCCCATGCATCTTAGCTCGAAACTTTGTATATAGCTCGATGTGATACGAATGAACAAAATGTACCAATCTCTTCCTAACTAAGGGATGATTTTATAAATTGCAAACCTTCTCTTGAAATTGAAGACGACTTGTTCGTCTAACCCTTTTCTTATAGGGAAAAAGTAGCCCGCAAAAGCAATTTCTCTTTCTGGCGAGTAGAAAAAGTTTGGATATTCTTCGCAAATCAGAAACTGGTCGAGAAAGCCAAGTATTAAGAATTCTAAAATGCACACTACGGCTTTACCATCCTTCATGTAGTAAAATGAGTCAATGAAATTTTGAGCGTTTATATTCGTCATTCGCTGCGATTTTTCAAGAGCTGTATTTACTTTCTCGTTATTCTGAAAAAATAAAGCTCTTCAGTAACCCCTGTAGCATTAGGGTGTCGGTCAAGAGTCGGGTATGGGTCTAAAAGTCGTTTTCAGGTCGACGACCGTATGCCGACTCAAATTGTTCAATTTTTTTACCCCAAAAATTACAAATTTCCATTTTGAGACTTTATAAAGTCGGCAAGTCGACTTTAATGTACAGTCGATATGCCGACTTGATAAGGACCACACATATTTTTAAAATAATTGTATTTTATTGTATAATTATAATTATACTTGAAGTTCATTTTTACTAATTATGATTAATTAATTTTTAGAAATTAATTTGCATAAGAAGTTACTTCCCTGTAGCAAATTAGAGTCGGGCCGACGTCGGCAAAAGGTACTAAACGCTAAAGTCGGCCGACCTTTGGATTGAGGGTCGAAATGTCGTAGGGGTAAAATGGTCGGCCGACTGCAAAACGTCGACTCTTTACCGCCAATTAATAGAACTAAGAACCGACTCCGAAACGACGTCGGGCCGACTTTATATTAATGCTTATTTCCGACCCAAAACTGATCTCATTATTAGATTTTCGAATACAAATAAGTTTGAAGAAAAAATAAAAGTGAATAAAAAATTCATCATCATCAAATAGTCAGAAAATAATTAAAATATCCCCTTTTCCTAAATAAATATGGTCGGTTTCATAAAGTTAATGTCGAATCCAATAATTAAATGTAAGGTCTATTTTAAGTTGGATAATGGTCGGCATACCGACCATAAATAGTCCCAAAAAAAATTACGGTTTTAGTGTCGAAATAATACTGCTAGAATTAAAATTACGATTCCAGTTGCCATGGTTACGCGGGGCCTAATCTGATAAGACTGTACGAAATTCATCTTTATAACTAGGCGGTAGCGCCATCTATATTTTGTAAAGTTATATGGCTAAAAATAAATAATTATTAGCTAACTCACCGTAACTTGAGTTAAAAAGAATCGTGTTGACAGAATAAAATTATTTTTAAACAACTTCAAAGGTTTGTTTGTTACGAGAAATCATAGATTTCAATTTCGCATCAGATTCGCGAAAAAATTCAATTGCAATAGTTGCCACCAATAAAGACAGATGCCCCCACGGTTGAACGATAAAGTTGATAAAGTCTCCTTTTGGAACGAAATTGGTCCCGCGCCAGACAGATTTAGTTGTACCTCTATTTATTCCCAACTCAATGCTATAAACCGACTTATCGACCGTACCCCGACCCTAAACCAAAGACTATATATAAATAGATTGGCGTGTTCAATGGCTCAACTTGCATACGATAGCAGACGCTGGTCAAAATTTTCCTCGCGCTTCAGAGTGCTACTAGTGGTGCCTCTAACGGCTGGTCAAAGGCTTCTCCCGTGTTTCGAAAGTGTTAACAGGTTTTTTGTATGGAGACGCCTGTCTAGTAAGCGAAGCGTATATAGTCTTTGCTCTAAACCGACTTCATGTGTTACAGGGGTTTGCGATTTACGATATTATTTCAAAATATTAATTACTGATTTTTATTTATATTGATTAATTATACTCTAAATAGATTAAAAAATTTAAAATGTATTAATAAATAGGCCTATTGATACGATCACAAACGCTTCATAGTTTAAAAAATTCAAAAGCACGCGCCAGTTAATACTTTCGCAGCGCCATCTCCGGACTAGTAGCATTATAGAATTTTATTGGCGAACTCGCTTGAGATGGGAGGTGTAATTGTTGACTTGTGCGCTTAATTTTCTATTCAAAATTAATGGAAAATCATTGGAATCTTGAGAAATACATTAAATCTAAACTAAAAAAGTAAGTTTTTCAATAATATATCAATATAAATAATATCTATATCAATTAATTATAGCTTTGTGAACAATGTTTTGCATGAGCTGTTAGGCCTTGGCAATTACAAGGTCATGTGTTTTATAAATAAAATATAATTAGACTACAACATCAAAAGATAATGATATTTGTTAAAAGTATTTGAATTGTAATTGTTTTTACGTATTAAAATCTAGAAGCTTAATTAAAATGTTTCTTTTCTATATCACTACTTTATTAATTCTATGTACTTCGCCAAAAGATTTTCAGACTTGTATATTGTTTGGATTAGTTCTATTAATATAAATAGCTCATTTTTATTGAAAATTATTATCGATTCAATCTCAGCTAAATTACTGTTAAGGCATCAAATTGGTATTAAGTGGGAGTTCCGAAGTGCGATTTAATTTGACGTCGGCACAACGTCGTTTCCGAGTCGGAAATATGCCTATTTGAAGTCGGCTCATAGTCATTTCTGAGTCGGCCCATAGTCATTTCTGAGTCGGCCCATAGTCATTTCTGAGTCGGCCCATAGTCCTCTCTGAGTCAGCCCATAGTCCTTTCTGAGTCGGCCCATAGTCCTTTCTGAGTCGGCCCATAGTCCTTTCTGAGTCGGCCCATAGTCCTTTCTGAGTCGGCCCATAGTCCTTTCTGAGTCGGCCCATAGTCCTTTCTGAGTCGGTCCATAGTCATTTCTGAGTCGGTCCATAGTCATTTCTGAGTCGGCCCATAGTCCTTTCTGAGTCGGCCCATAGTCCTTTCTGAGTCGGCCCATAGTCCTTTCTGAGTCGGTCCATAGTCATTTCTGAGTCGGTCCATAGTCATTTCTGAGTCGGTCCATAGTCATTTCTGAGTCGGCCCATAGTCCTTTCTGAGTCGGTCCATAGTCCTTTCTGAGTAGGACATACATCGGAAGTGAGTCGAATTTTCTTGTCGATCGACGGTCGGCCGACTACTTTTCTACTAGGACATTTCGACCTTTCAGAGTGGGGTGGCCCGACAGTAGGCCGACCTTTCTGTTTTAAGACACTAGCCGACGTCGGCCCGACTCTAAAATGCTACAGGGGAACCCTAATAAAAACGCTTAAAAGGAAAACCTTATATCACAAATGTTTTAACTTACTGGTGTTATATAAATGGTGGAAATGATATATTTACTTGAAAACGGAAAAAACCTTTCAGGATATATTAAAATGCTTTCAACATACAATGTTTAATAAAACCGTTTTAAAGGGATTTGCAAACTGAACCACACATCATAATGTTAACCTTTGAGGAATTCAAAAGTATTTGTATACGCTTCATATTACACGTATTTATTTTTTGTTTGACCTACTTTTCACTCACATAATAGAAAAAAAAAGAAGGCAACTAGAACAATGAAGCGTGTTTTATTTTGGGTAAAAGGAGATTATTGTATGGTAAATTAATATTTATTTTACCAGGATATTGCCATATCTCCTTATTTTCCCTTCATTTATTTCATAACGTTCCACTCAACACCATTTGAGGGCCAACCCACTCAAAGGCTATGGTTGAATTGCAAAGTTTCCAAAAATTATTTACTTTTCCTGTTACGTAAAATCAAGCACACGTTACCAGATAACTCGGCTTGAGTCTTCTTTCAAATCTTGTACCGCCTTGAAGGCATATTTTGCCGAAGTACTGCGATTTAACTTTTATTAAATTAACGGTCTTTTCTAACAGTTTGTCTATTAATTCTTATATTTCGACTGTTGGTAGCCTCTGGGGTTAAGGCTGTATACTGGCGTTCTTACTTCCCAGGGACAAAGGTTGGCCAGGGTGTGAAAGTGCAACGGATAGCTTCCATTACATCCCAGACCGTCCGGTTAACCTCCCCGAGGTGACCCTGGAAGGAGTTATACTCCTACAGATGCCAGCGGATCTAGAGCTTGACATCTCGAGAAACTGACTTAGCTTTCGGCCTGCGAGTTTGGGGTGCCTATGCCATCTCGCCGACATGGTGTGGGTGAAACCATGTCACGCTTTTTTGACCATAAACACAGGGCGACTGTGAGTCAAGCAATGGGATTATCTTGTTCATCTTTTGACGGGTAATATCCTCTATCGCAGGGTCCGAGTGAAGCGAATATATCTCTTAAGCTTCTCCTCGATCAAGACCGTCCAGGGCAGTCATCAATTGATGCTGCTTCCTCCCGAGGTGACTCCGGGTAGAGAAAACAATTTATCTAGCTAAACTGGCGGATCTAGAGTAGATATCTACTCGATAAATTTTTGAGCTAAGCATCTCATTAAACTATCGTGCCCTCCGCATAATGTGTTTATGGGACCAGCTGCATGTTCGGTCTGTTAGGGTAAGTCACTTCGGCGCATTGGTTTCTTAGTTCTTCGGAGCTAGTAGTTCCTGCCAAGGGGGAACCTATCGTCGTTTCTTCGGCGGCTGGTTCCTTAACTCCTTGGAGTTAGTAGTTCCCATTAGGGGGAACCAGGTCGTCGGCAATCCGCTTTAGTTAGCTCTCTGTCCAAGGACATCCCAGTGGTTTTGCTTGTGTTTGGGGGCTTATTATTTTTAAGTTGAGAGATCTTCGATAAAGTTAAAACGAGGCTACCCTCCGGGATAGAAGGGGCTGGCAACCCTCCTGGAGAGGGTGTTGTAAGCTTGTTTTGGTGTATGGTGCATTTGAGCCTTAGTGTGAGGATTTTTGGTTCTGCCGAAGTGCCTTCGTTTGTGGTTGGTCTGGCCCTTTGTTGAATCCCCTTAAAGTCCACGCAGGGGGATACATGAAGTACTGTTAGTGGCAGCTCCCTTCCTTGAGTATTTCATTGGGAGTTCAAATAATTATGAACACGCATTTTTCGCTTGCCTTTCTGGCGTGACAGACTTCCTTCTTAGGAAACGTATTTTTGGTTTTGTGTCTTTTGACGCCCTGTTTTACAGGTAATAAGGTTGGACATGCTGTTTTCGCCCTTTCGTTTGCCGTGAAAGATATTCTGTAACGCATGGAATGAAGTCCCTGGGAGTTGAGGGGATGTTGCTCTGCGGATCAACAATTCCCAACACGCTTCTTTGGTTTTGGCCTGTGCTGAGACAGATGGGGCGTGCTGGCCGGTACTGCATCAAGCGGCTCTCCTTTAGCAGCTCAGTTGCTGAGGAGTAGGTCAATCGGTGTCCATGGTGGGTTCATGGCGTTGAATATACACCCGTCTTATCTCTGGCTTTCGAATGAAAGTCCCCTAGTGGGGCTCCATGGTGGGTGGGGAGGGACGAGTGTGAAACTTAAGTCTTTTCACATGGCTAATGAAACTAACCAGTCAGAGGTTTTACTGACAACCAAATCACCAACTGGTGAATCAAGTAAATCGAGTTCAATTAATAAACGTAAGCGGCCCCGTACTGAGGCAGATGTGGTGGAAGTTACTGAAGATCGTATAGAGGATCAGTTGTTGAGTCTATCTTCAGAGCTAGAATCTGTTTTAACAAACGCTAGTAGTAAGCTGTCAATCGGCATAGGTGCCAAAATAAGAACTGTATATAAACAGCTTGAGAGTTTAGTCATTGCAAGTAATCTAAATAAAGCTCAACTGTTGGTTTCCAGTGAGCAAAAAGACCATACTATTGAAATTCTTGCTAAACGAGAGCACCGAATTACATCTTTCGCTGATATAGCCTCAGCAGCTGTCGATCCTACTCCGGCAGAGTCCATGGGAATAGTTGGGCGACAACGCCTTAAGTCTAAAACGAGAAAGCCATCCGTTTCGAATAAACCGAAAGTTGCAAAAGTTAAATTGCCTCCGGGGCAAGAAAATGAAGTCTTGCTTTACCCGAAATATAAGGAGGAAACGGCAGATAATTTTAGACGGCGTCTAGAAAAAGAGTTAGACCCGAAAGACCATAATATTAAGACAATTAGACCCTGTAGGGGCCAGGGTATGGTCGTCCAGCTAGATGTCATGGATGACGTCAGTAAATTGAAGCGCACTATTGAAGACTCTGCGATTCTTAATGACCATTTAGTTATGCGTAATCCATCCTTGGGTAAACCAAGGATTGTAATTTTTAATGTTGATCCCGAGACCTCCAAGGAGGATCTCGTAAGCAGACTGATCGAAGGCAATCGTTTTGAATGTGGGGAAGATGAAATCACCGTCAAATACTCCATTCACACTAAGAAAATGGTAGAAAAGGAAGCTGGCAAGAATTGGGTGCTAGAAATTCCTAATGCCATTTTAAACGTTCTCAAATTAGGCAAAAAGAAGCTTCGTGTTGGGTGGCAAATTCATGTTTGGAGGGAGTATCTTTTTATCCCGAGGTGCTTTAAATGTATTGGAATTGGACACGTAATGGAATCCTGCGATCAAAATAATAAGCAGGTTTGTTCTCTTTGTGGATCCGAAGAACATAAGTTCACGGATTGTAGTAATGCCATCAGAGGTTGTGTTAATTGTGTCAGAAGTAACAGGGATAAAAAGACTAACTTCAAATCGGAGAACTCCTCTCTGGACAATCTTTGTCCACTCTACATGAGGGAACTGCAATATCTGCGATCGAGATCCGATTTCAGAACTAAGCCCAATGGACAATGAAATTAAACTGGTCCAGATTTATCTTGGCAAAGGGAAGGTTGCCACGTCTACTTTAAGGCAGACTTGTCAGGAGGGCGGTATCGACATCGCAGTTATTCAGGAGCCTCATGTGGTGGCCGGTAGGTTGGTGGGTCTCCCACTTTCATGCAGGGTGATGTGCGCCGACGAGAACCCAAGGACAGCTATTGCCAGCTTCAATACGAGGTTTCTTTTAATTAATCTTTTCACTAGGGAAGAACACTTAAATTTAATATCTGAAAAAATGAGAAACTTTGCTGGCCGTAGAATGATAATTTGTGGTGATTTCAATTCTCATCATAATCTTTGGGGCTCAAGGGACAATTGTCCTAGAAGTGTTGCCTGTGTTGACTTTGCTGGGTCACTAGATCTGGTCGTGTTTAATGATCCTAGCTCAGATCCCACGTTCTCTAGTACCAATGGTAATACTGGATAGATTTGACGCTAGCCACTATGAATATTTTCAATATGGTCACTGGTTGGGAAGTCTCTAATGATATTACGAACAGTGAGCATAATTTCATCTTCTTTAATATATCCATAACGGTTAGAGTCCATGGGGACAGGTACGTTAATTTGAGGGATCTGGACTTGGATCGTTTTCGTGACCAGATCGCTGGTCCTCTTGACGCTCTTAATGAGGTAGCATTTGTCTCTAGAGATCAGATCGATGATGGTGCATCCTCTATTGAGGAAATTTTTAATAAAGCATGTGAGGTTAGTAAGAAGCGTAATGCCAATGCCAAGAAATATAACTCGGCTCCCTGGTGGAACGAGGGTCTTGGCATAAGGCGAAATTTAGTACGCACTGCGCGGAAACGTATGCAGTTGGCTAGGGATCCCTTGGTGAGAGAACGCTACAAAAGTGAATTCTTGACTCTCCAAAGAGAGAACAAGAGCCTCATCATTTCTTCTAAGTTGGAGTCTTGGAGGGACTTCTGCTCTTCTGTGTCGAAGGAGGATCCTTACTCTCTTCCTTATAAATTGGCAATAGGCAAGGCCAAACGTAATGATGCTGTCTCCTGTGTGGAACGAGAGGATGGCACGCTGACAGAGGGACTTACCGAAACATATGAAACTATTCTTAATTATCTTTTTTTAGACGACTCGCAGGCTGATGACCTTTAGGTACACAAGGAAATCAGAGAGTCAGTCAAAGCTCCCTACGTCGAGTCAGACGACGTAGATTTTAAAGAAGAGGAAGTACTTAATGTCATTGATTCCTTTAAAAGGAGCAAAGCCCCGGGTTTGGATGGCATTTCTATCGAATTTTTTAAGATTATGTTATTGGTCTGTCCCTTGGTTTTCGTGCGCCTCTACAATGCATGTTTGACTCTTGGGCACTTTCCAAAAGTTTGGAAAGTGGCAAGGATTGCATTGATCTAAAAGGAAGGGAGGGATAGGCGGAACGCTCGATCGTACCGACCGATCTCTCTACTGTCAGAAGTGGGTAAGGTTCTTGATAAACTCTTATCAAGAAGACTGTACAACTCTCATCATAAGAGAGGTCTCATGAATTCAGCCCAATATGGGTTCAAACATGGCCGCTCCACGACGCATGCTCTTTATAACATCGTCGAATGCGTCAAGCATAACAAAGAGAGTGGTCTACACACCTGTCTAATCTCCCTAGACATAGAGGAGGCTTTCGACGATGTCTGGGTTCCGGGGGTCCTATCAAGACTCCGGCAGGTTGCTTGTCCAAGGAACTTGTATTTTTTATACAAAAGTTTCTTAAGTAACAGAATTGCTTCGATTGATGTAGGCGGTAGTGTTCTTAGTAAGTCACTTACCAAGGGGTGACCACAAGGTTCTTGTAGAGGACCTCTCCTCTTCAATTTAGTCATAGATGGAGCTCTTAGTCGGGTCTACCCGGCTGCGAGTGCTATTCAGGCCTTTGCAGATGACCTGCAGGCGATGGTTTGGAGTTCCTCGAGGTGGACCCTTGAGGTTCTTGGTAACGAAGTTCTGGATACTCTCAATCAGTGGAGCTCGATTTATAAATTGAAGTTCTGCGCTAGGAAGACTGTTGCAATCACCTTTGCGAAAACAAAGGTGATGAATCGGCTTCCTATTTTTTCTCTTAGTAATGAGAGAATCCTTAATGTCAAAACCGTCAAGGTTTTGGGCGTTACCTTGGATCAAACTTTATGCTTCTTGCCTCACTTAGAGGAGGTTAAGAATAAGGTCACTCGTCTCGTCCAGTCCATTGCTTGTTTTGCAAAGGTCGAGTGGGGTCTGGATTATAGAGCCTTAAGAGTGGTATGTATTGAGCATATTGTCAACTACGGTGCTGGCACATGGTGGCGCGAGTCAGAGAACTCTTTAATGGTTTGAACGCTCAGGTCAATCCAACGGATTGCGGCTCTTCAAGTTTGTTGTGCATATCGTACAATATCTACCGATGCGTTATTGGTAATTACCAACTTAACCCCGATAGAAAACGTTGTAAGTGAGGAAGCAACCATCTTTAGGTCTTTCAACCAACAGATATGCGCTAAACACTGTGATTACAATGTCATAGGTAGTGCTCGGAATTGTTTATTCATTATCCAAAAATTTTCCGATTTATTTAAAAAAACGTTGATAGAAAGAATATCATTTTAACTTATTTAATTATGTTTTTTACGTAACCAAGCATTTATTTGAATAAACTTGGCATTTATTTAAATAATTGTTTGTTTTATTTAAATAATATACTTATTCACTCTCGATTATTTAATCATTTTACAATTTTTATTCAACTATTGGTTATTTAAATAAATATTATTTAAATATCGCCAAGCTTATTTTATTCGTGGATAAAAATTAATCGAAATCCGAGCACTAGTCATAGGTGGAAATTTTCTTTACCCGGGCGACCCTTGGGCAAGCCGCCCAACCTCTCGTGTAGAGATTTCAAGTGGGGACGCTCTTCCCACTAATGCAGGTTTAGAGATCTTCTCCGATGGCTCGCTATCGGAGAATGCCGCTTCTGTGGCATTTGTGGTCTTCTCTGATGGATTGGAACTCGTGTCAAAGACATTTCGTCTAGACATGAGTTATAATCCTAGTATTTATTATATTGAGCTTTATTCCATATTGGAGAGCATTAAGTGGTTCGCTAAGGAGCGACGCCACGACAAAGCGGTAACTATCTTTAGTGATAGCTTATCTTCTCTACGAGCCATTGGAAATCCTTCCAACCTTAATGGAATGTGTGCTAACATTAGGGAGTTGATTAATAATCACGACGCTAGAATCACCCTTAACTGGGTTAAAGCACACAGTGGTATTCTAGGTAACGAGAGAGCGGATGCGTTGGCCAAGAGCGCATTAACGAATCAGGTGATCCATTCTATTAAACCCGATAAGGGTAGTATTAAAAGTATTTTGAGGGGCATTACCAAGAGGCATTGGCAGAGTAGTGGGAGCGACAGTGATAAAGGCAATGTTACAAGGAATTTTATTCCTAACGTGGGCGACAATGCGATCAACCCTAACCACTTATCAACGCAGATTCTCAGTGGTCACGGCAAGTTTCCTAGCTACTTGCATAGTTTAGGACATGTGCTTAGTCCTGCCTGTGTCTGTGGGTCAGATACAGGCAATTTTGAGCACTACTTAGTTAATTGTCCTCTCACTCTCCATCTGGTCCCTAGGGGCAACCTTAGAGATATGAAGCTTGCAGAAAAGATGGTTGTTTTTGAGAAAGTTACGCGCTTCATAACTAGTAACTTCGAGGACATATGCCCAGGTTGATACTAGTTATTTTATTGTTTTTTATTTATACTCGCCATTTTAGAGGTTTTTATCTCTTCACCCCTTTTTCAGGGTTTTTATACATATTCTCGAGCTGTGTTTTTTACTTTTATTAAAAAGAAATTGCGGGATGCGTGATATGATACAAACTAGTTTGTATAACTTGTGGTACCCCCAGTAGTGCCTAGCGGAACTGGGGGTATATAAATACTATAATCTGATGTTGGTAGCCTCTTACCTTTGTGGTAAATAATTTAACTTTCGTAGCGAGAAGGAAAACAACGTTATTTTCGTATTAGGCCAAATGTGTTACACATGAAATAACTTAATTCACTGTAGCTATCTAATCAGTGGTAATGATAAAAAAGTTTGCATTTTAGAGATTTACCTTAATTGCCAGGTGCCCTTCCGTGTTCGGAATGTAATAAACCTTTACATTCTTAAATTTTAGTAGATCATCAACCGCTTCGGGTCGAATTGCCAAATCGGGCACTGTCAATGACGATAACATTAAACTTCGAAGGCAAACAACAATGTTAAAAGACGCTATCGACCAGAACACCCAAATGAGTTGACTTGATTTATTATCCAAATTTGATGGCCCGCCTGTAAATTAACATTATTATCACACAATTTAAAAATACAACGAAGAGTAAGTTGCGTGTTTTAATTTTCCTTCGTATCTAACCAAACAAATTCGTGACTAGCACTTTCGGGGTTCGTAACAGAACGACTCAGAGCACCGCCTGAAAGAGGTGCATAGTAAACACTTTCCTGCTCACATAGTTTAACTAATTTAATTTAATTCAAGGTCTATTTTATAAGTCAAAAAAGCTATTTTGTTAATTGTCTATATTATCCAAAGGATAGTTTAAAAATGTGTCTACAACATACATGTATATGGTTAGAAACCTAAACTTACCAATATATTACAAGAATGCTAATGACAATGATAAATCTATTTAGTAATGAAAAGCCATGACGGTAGCCAAAAAATTTCTATCCGTTCATAGAAAAGTGTGTTGCTATAGTTTTAAATTTTTTAATTTCCAATCGCAATTTTTTGTGATGTATATTAATGATAATAGGTTGATAATTTCATTCGTAGAAGAGCGTTTGTAAATCAGTTGGAGTCATGTAGTTGTTTAAACTTTTGTAAGGGTAACGGAGGATTTAAGAGATCAGATTTCCAAGCAATATTTTAAAAAACTGCAAGACAAATAATTTTTTTTCTCGTTCAAATAGAATTTTACAACTGTGTGAAAATTTGAAAGTTGCTGCGCTCTAAGCATCTCCCATGGCAGCGCCCTTGGAGACTGGAATCGTAATCTAGAGAAAACCGGATACCAAATTTTTAAGAAGCAATTGAGGACTGGACACATAGAACTAACTAATCTGTGTCGTCGTTCAGATTTAAAACCCGATGTGCGAAGTGGCAAAGGATTTTCGCTTCTTAGATAATTAGTTGTTTTTTATCTATAATATAGAGCAACTTCAGGCTCGTAATTCCCTCTCGAGGCGTTTTTGATATTTCAGAAGGTAAAATGATAGATATATATGTAAGCAATTATTTTGTCAAAACATATCAGATTAATGAATAACTTTACCTTGTTCGAGAAAAATTTGAATGGTCGACATTAAATGGGAAACGAGTTTATTTTTACTTTCTTTAATATTAAATCCGGCGTAGAGTAGTTTAACGATTAACGGTAATGCTAAAATTGAAAAAAAAGTTGCCATCCACAACTGAAAATAAATAGTTAAATTAATTCCTCTCAGAATTTGCTAAAATTGGTGCTAAATATTAACAAAAAAACTGCGCTCAGGTTCCATCTCAACTCATTATTACCGAAAATGCTTTCGATACCGATATGATTATTTTACAATAAAAATGTTATAAAAATTTGGCGAACACATGGTACATTTGCTATATGGTAAGTAAAGCTATGATTCAAGATATGGATTGAAGTTTTAAAAACTTAATTAAATTTTGATCGTTACAAAAAAAACCCAGATTTGCTTTCAATATTTTATTCTTTGAGTTTGTTCAATCGTAAATTATTAAGATATAAAGTAAGGCATTTTACCTTTGTAAGAAATATGAATGAATAAGGATCTAAAAATAACCTTTCGTCGCTACTGCTGTGACGCGGGCTTAGTTAAGTTGCCCCCCTCCCTTTTGGATTTCCCTAAAAATTTATCTATCAATTTTATGCACCCACAACGCGACAAAATGAAAAAGTTGTGATTTAAATATAAAAGGCCGAGAACAGAAATTCCATTTTCTCATGCGCGAATTTTGACCCCCGCAAAATTGAGTGACAGCGTGGACAGCTTGACAGACTGTTCTGACTGTTTTTCAATAGAATATATACAATGAGCATAAAAAAAGAGGTAAGCTGCAATACATGGAATTGTCGAGGCGGTCACTCAAGCTGTCAGAGCTGACAATCAAGTTGTCAGATGTGTCAATCAGTTGTCACTCGTCAAAAAATCAAGTACAGTATAATAGGGGTGGAAATTCGCTCTGTTCTCGGTCTTTAACGAGATATAGTTAAAATTATAAGGGGGCTAAGTTAACGTCAGCCCCCATTATTTCGTTAATCAACCAGGGAACATTACACTAGCCACTACACGTCAATGCGAAGAAATGCGACACATTTAATTTTGAATGCGAAAAAGTTGTTTATAAGAAAATTAATAGAGAAAAGGGGAGATTAACTTAACAGTAGCCCCCGTATATTAATTCATAATTTTAGTCAACCTTAATATAAAGAGACGTCAATGCGAATTAATGTAACACTATTTTTAACGAATGCGAGAAATTAGTAAATGAGATAATAGACATAAGAAAAGGGGGCTAATTTAATCGAAGCCCCCGAAATATAAAAAAATATAAAAAAATTAAATAAGGTCCTTAACGCCAACTAATGCGACAATCATTATTCCAAATGCGACATCAATAAAAAGAGTTATTCTTAAACAGATTAAAATGTTATAAGAATTAGAAAAAAAACTATAATCTAAGAAGACGTCAATTCAAATTAATACAGCACTATTTTTAACGAATGCGAAAAATTATATAAAATGAAAGGGGGGAGCTAATTTATTGGTAGCCCCAGAATATGGATAAAATATAATAAATAACGCCCTTAACGCGGATCAATACGACAACAGCTTCATTAATTGAGACAACATATATTAGATGCGAAACTGACTAATAAATGCAGTCCGTTTTTGTTTTAGAAGCTATACTTTTATACTAGAAAGCTGATAGCACCGATTTCATATGATTACGAATCCTCTCGATTTGAAAGTGACATCTGGGTGATTGCTTGCGACACCATTTAATAGCAAGGAGCGTCTAGGCCCTTTTTAATGTCAAATACTTCAAATAAAAGTGTTCACCAATGGTTTAAAACTTAATAATCTGCATTATGACTTAATACCAATATTCAAAAGAAATATTGGTATCAGTGTGACAGAATTTATAGCCCGGTGTACCTAGTAACAGGGACCATACCACCGGAGGTCTATCATGATGAAAATTATTAAGCTTTAAATCATTTGGTTAACACGATTATTTGTTGTATTTGACATTAAAAAGGGCCTAGACGCGCCATGCTTTTAAATTAATTAATTGTTGCATGAGTATCTCCACAATTTTGTCAGAAATTTAATTTTGTTCGTTGATTTTATTTAACCGTGAAAGTGTACATTTCTACAAATTTGAGTGCCACAGTGAAAAATCTTACCTTAATAAACTTTCAGATAGCAATTATTTAAGATAGCGATTGTGAAGAAAATCAAAAGAAAGTCAATGCAATTTTTAATTGCAACTATTGCTTATAATTTCTGTCCATATTCACAAATGATTAAAGCGATTTGATGTCGCATTTATTTATGTTATTATTTATTTTATTTTATTTTATTATTTAATGCTTTTGAAATAACCATTTTTTATACATAAGTAAACATTATGCATTATATCCCCACTACATATAGATGGCGCATTCATTTAAATTAATGTTGCATTTATTTATATTGATGTAACATTCATTTGATGGTATTGCATTTATTTAAAATGATGTCGCAAGCAATCACCCAGATGTCACATTCGAATCGAGAGGATTCGTAATCATATGAAAACAAAAACGGACTGCATTTATTAGTCAGTTTTGCATCTAATATATGTTGCCTCAAATAATAAAGCTGTTGTCATATTGGTCCGCGTTAAGGACGTTATTTATTATATTTTATCCATATTCTGGGGCTACCAATAAATTCGCTCCCCCCTTTCATTTTATATAATTTGTCGCATTCGTTAAAAATAGTGTTGTATTAATTCGCATTGACGTCTTCTTAGATTATACGATAAGTTAAGTTAGAAGAAACCACCTATCGACTGTGAGAAGGATGATAAAATACGCGAAAAAGTAGATTAGTCCATAATTAAAAGGGGTAATATAGCTAAATCCTAAACAAATTTGAAGAAATTAAAAAACTTACTAATAACTCGTACTAATAGGTCTTCGAGCAAACAAAAAACGCGAAACTCGGATCAAATATATCTTCGAGTAGTAAACTAAATTAAAAATAAATAAAATATCCAGAAATTCCAACGGTCTAGTACGAGTTATTAGTAGGTTTTTTAATTTCTTCAAATTTCTTTAGGATTTAGCTATATTATCCCTTTAATTTACCCCATTTTTTAATCTATTATTGGGCACATTCCAATCTGGTTGGGAAAAACTTTCTTTTGGTGTCGCATTTGAAAAAATGATTGTCGTATTGGTCCACGTTAACGACGTAACTTAATTTTGTATATAACTTTTTTTATATTTCGGGGGCTGCCATTAAATAAGCACCCTTTGTTATTTTTTCTGTTATCTCATAACCTAATTTATCGCATTCGTTAAAAATAGTGTCGCAATAATTCGCATTGACGTCTCTTTATATAAAGGTTGAATAAAATTACGAATTAATATTAGGGGGCTACTGTTAAGCTAGCCCCCCCCCCCCCCCATTTTTTCTATGAATTTTCTCATAAACTATTTTTTCGCATTCAAAATTAATTGTGGCGCATTTCTTCGCATTGACATGTAGTGGCTATGATATTGTATCCTGGTTGAATCACGAAATTATGGGGGTTGACGTTAACTTAGCCCCCTTTTAATTTTAACTATATCTCGTTAACGGTTAGGTCGCATCTCTTTTCCTTGTGGTCGCGTTGTGGGTGCATAAAATTGAAAGATAGTTTCAAAAAAGGGGGGCCAACTTAATCGACCTCACTGACGCAGCTAAAAGTCTTTTAAGCAGACGTCGTCGGGGTATTCCATTTGTAGTCTTTATGATGATTTTCCTTAAACGAAAAATACGGGACGTCCGCTTAAAGGGCCTCTTACTCTAAAAATTATTATCAAATCCCCATTGGACAGGTGATTAAGTAAATCTGCAAAAAAATTATTGGCCTCTAATAGCCTCAATTTGGACCGAAGCACTAAATACTGCCTCAATTTCTGTTTGAAATTTAAACCCGCCTTATGCTAAATTTGTTATTAGTTTTTTAAAGCTAAAGTCAACAATGGTAAGTAATCAGCCCCTCACTCTTGACACCATTAAACTATATATTATAAGCCATGAATGAAGGCAATTACGTCTCACTGAGGGTGCCCTAAAAATTTACAATTTCTCTAGCAACATCATTAACCTTGAACTGCGAAGTCACATGCTTTCATAAAAATAAGATTTTTGTTGAGTTCACTTTCACAATGGACAATATTTTGAAAATGCTGATTGCAATTAGTTTCATGAAATATTGTAAAAAACTCAAGGTAATTGCCAGAAAACGAAAAAGAAATCACAGCATGAATTTTAGGTATTTTTATTCTCCGGCGTCGATAGCCTTTCCAATCAAAGAGATTCTGGTAGTTTTGAGCTAGATAAGCACGGTAAACTAAATTTGGTGGTCTTTGAATACTCACACTTATTAACATCAGTGAAATATAACACGGCTTATTTCATACATCTTATAAATAAGAAGCTAATAAAACTTGTTCATTAGTATAAATAAAATAAAAAAGCATCGCTGCCCCTTCTTGGAAGATAATATTTTCAATTGGAATCAAAAAGAAACAAATTTATCTCAATCACTACTTGACCCAACTTTCGTTTTTTCATTGAACATTATTTTTTTCAGAACTGTTAGCTCAATTAACATTATTGTTATTTTGGGTACTTGGCTATCATTTATGACAACGCTTTCTTTAAGTGTCATTAAATGTTTAAAAAGATAAAAACACTTACTTCAACTGAGAAAGATTTTATTATTTGGAAAGGCTGAGGTGTTAACTTAGTTGGGTTTCCAGAAATAAGTTTCCAGCTTTGATAAGTAACAGGATTAGTAAAATCGAAATACTCAAAAGTTTTAGTGGTTGGGGCGATAGGGAAAAATCCAATGTCGGCTTCCTAATGAAAGAAAATCGATACCAATTTTTAACCTTTCAAATTGCACAAGTAGAAGATTTCGAATTCAATTTGTGTCAGGTCGGACTGTCCGTGACAATTGACTTTTCTTCATAAAAAGTGGGAGCTGCCATTTTCGCTGAGATGGTTTTGAGAAACGCAAAATAGTGATTCCTCGCTAAATTAACAGAAAAGGAGCGTTGTTTTTTAAATCACCAACTTCTCGCCAAATCGGTTTGCAGGCCGAAGGTGGTGCCTTGGGTATTAGCCTAGCTGATTATTAATTTTATTTTTTTCCTCGACCACAAAAATAACAGGAAAGCGTTCTGTTTATTTTGCGAGTGTATTGGTGCAGTCGATAGCCGCCGAAAAGCTCGCAAAAGATGGCGATTTATTTTCGTTAGGTGGTATACGAAAAGCTCAAGAAATAAATTGAGAGGTAAATGCTTTTGAACCTAATTTCAAAAAGGTAAATAATAAAACACGATTGGTCAGATTCTTCGAAATTTTTGGAACGTTAGTTCAAGGATCCCATATGTTAGAAGGATATAAAGCGAGGGACGAAAAATGACAGCACCGTCGGTGGGTCATGCGCGATAGAGAATCCGTCTTTAGATTCGGTCAAGGACAAAACATGGAGGAAGCACCGCCAAAATTTGTCCTCGAGGGAATAGAAACAAGACGTCCCACGTTAAGAAGCTCTATTATTATCGACGGCGCTGCCGGCGTTTTGAAAACACGGGCTGGCCGGAGGGCTACCTATCCTTCTGAAAAAATAGGATCCTTGGTTAGTTTCTAGCGGTTTGTCACTATCCGATCAAGGTTCTTGTCAAAGCGAAGGCCTCTGCAACATTATAAGTAATAATAAAATATAACAGGGACCCTCATAGACTACTAGTTTGGGTGTATTCTAAGGCATGGTTTCTATATAGGTCTATATTTGCCGGTAGTAAAAAGTGCGTTATGACTACCGACATAGTGAATTTGTTTAATATATCAAGGATCATTAGCTGGGCTAGAATAGCTATAAACCCGAGTTTATACTGATTCAAACACGCATCAAATATTCATTTTCCATTAATAATAAACTAGGCTAATACCCAAGGCACCATTTTAGGCCCAAGCCATCTAGCGACTTTTAAGGCCTCCAAACAAGGTGGCCGGGTTTTAATGCGTAGGACGGTGGTGGCAAGCCCTTCTTGTCACGCGAGCCAACAGCTCCCTACACTTTTTGTTACCGTTAATCTCTAGAAATTTTTATGGAAAGGGGAAAATGAAGAGCTCAGGGGAAAAACCATTTTAACCAGTGGGGACAGAACTTTCAAATTCATCGCAGAAGGAGTGGTCCGAGATTTTACCCACTGCCGAATACTGGGATCAAACCCGGCT
Source organism: Leiobunum rupestre (assembly GCF_980474605.1). Lineage (NCBI taxonomy): Eukaryota > Metazoa > Arthropoda > Arachnida > Opiliones > Sclerosomatidae > Leiobunum > Leiobunum rupestre. The sequence goes on along the minus strand of NC_143384.1, from coordinate 55,899,162 downwards.
CCTCTTGCTGCGAGGCGAAAGTGCTAACCACTCCACCACCCCACTCAATTTGTTTGTCAACTGTATCATATTTTACCTTAATGTCAGAGCCTGCGGTGCAAGAAGAACAATTTATATAAAATTAATGATAATGTAATGACAGGACCATTGTTTTACGTGTGATTGAAATTGGATAATTAGCTACAAACTACTTTTAGATAGTTACCAAATTTGTGTGCTCTCGTGAAACTGCTCGTTCTCAATTTATTTATTGATTTATTTTAATTGTTATCAGTAAGTTTTATAATAAATATTTCCCCAAAAATCAATTGATATGGTTCTTTTTTTAACTGATTACTCTTTTCGGAAAATAATTAGTTAAAATCAGGGTTCAAATTAAAAAAAGCACCAAAAGTAAGTAGATTAAGAAAATAGTTCAGTCTATATGGAGTAATGTTTTACGTTCATTTAAAAAACCGAATTAAACCCAAAATAACCTAGTGGGCTGGGTATTTTTAAACCCTGCCTAAAATAGCAAAATAATTAATTTTCATTCACTATTTTATTGCTGTAGAATTATATTTTGGTTCACCTCTCATGCTTCAATAATTAATGTGCTGCTTTATGTAATTATATTATAAAAATATATTTTATAAAAATAACTAAACCAAACTCTACCATAAATGCAAAAAAATCTTTTAATAAGAGTAAAACTATTATTTAAACAGAAGAACCTAATTTTCTTGCACTATACTAGTTTATTGTTATAAAAGAATATTTTGGATAATCTCATATGCTTCAAAAACGTATGTGCTGCCTTTCGTGGCTAACATCTAATTGTACAGTGTGAACTGGGCTTTAGTAACGTTCGTACGGGATAGTTTTGAAAAATTCCCTCTATGTTCCTAAAATAATCTGCTAAAGTGTTTTTCCTTCTGAATATGAAGGTTTGGCCAGATAAAATTTCAGTTTGAAAACCTATTATTTACCATTAAATATTTAAAAGCAAAACATTGCATATAGTGAAATATCGATATCTAAATAATGTGATAACATAAAATAATAAAATAAAATAAAATAAGAAGATGGGTATTTTTAAATGTTTTTTAAAGTAACTTTAAAACATTTGAGCGTTTTAAGTTAATATAAAAATTTTTAAGATTCAGACAACAGACATACACTTGAAACATAGCGTCGAAAGCAGTATTCAAGTAGAAACCACTGTTTTTATGATATCGTGGTAAAAAATTTCCATATTTCAACCGAGCCTATGTTATATGTAAATTGCTACAGCTTTTACCTTTCAAAATTTTGACTTTCCTCTACCGGCGAAAGTTTTTTCAACCTCAAAGATGTTTCAGATTTTAGTAAAATTTACATATTACAGAATTCCCATACTTTAAAACTTACAGTTAAATTTTATAATTATAGTTTAAATAGGTTTTCAGAAAAATTGCTTGGCTAATCGAATTTAAATACAGTATAATACAAACATTTCTATGAAGATATCCTAGATAGCCAGTCCAAGTTTCATTAACAAAATCTCCAATTAGTATATCTTCAATGATCGATATTGTATGGCTAAAGACAAAACCCATTTCATCAATAGACACTCGGACAACGTATAATTTAACTAATATCGGAGTCTTAAATTATAGGCACAGGTACAACCATTTGTCGCACTTTTTAAACGTCTAAAAAAGTTGCTAAATGTACATGGAAACGTGAGTGTTTCCAGAAAATAAAATTACGAGATGGGCAATAGCTTTAATATTCTTGGCATGCGTTCAGAATACACCAGCTTAATATTTGACCCTTTTTGTTAACCGTTAACCATATGACCACCCAAGTTAAGAGGTAAGGGTCATACTTAAGTATAAAAATTTATATGTTGTATTTTTTTGAAATATTAATGGCGATATTGAACGATGAAATTTGCTAATTTTTTTAATGTGTTAACATTTTTGAAAATTTATTCATTAACCACTAGGTTATGTAGCTTTAAAAGCCCCCTAATATTGAGTAGCCCTATCTTCAGCAAGACCAGAGTAAAAGTCTTCCTCGTTAACTTTAGATAAAAAAATAGTCCTAACGTCGAAATCAGCTTGTAGATTACTGTGGTTTGTGGTGGCTTTGTAATGTTCCAATAATTTAATTTTCTTAAATATATTTTTAGTTTATATTGTACTATGAACTAATGAACTTACTTTTGTTCAACCATAAACCTCGAAATTATATCATAAACATATCCAATTATTCCTCGGTTCTGAAAAGGATTCTCATGATTTTCCTCGTATGCTTCAATAACATACGCATACTAAAGGAAATAAGCAATTCCAGGTATTAATATTTAAAGTATGCTTAGTCAAAAAGTCAAAAACTGCGTTATTCATTAATAAGTACCTTCCGATAATTATTGTTTATATTCAAATTTTACAAAAAGGAAGGATTATAAATTTTCAACAGTTTTGATGACTTTTCTAAAGCAATCAGTGATACTTTATTTAAAGAAAAAACGAAAGTCAAAATGGTTTTATTGAAAACATTTCAAAACAGCCATGCTTTACGGTACGTCTCGGAAATAGCCAACCTTTTGTCAACAGCCGTATACAATCCAACACTGAATTGAATTTGAAATCCACCTGACCTCTGTAGCGCGGTGGAGTGGTTAGCAGCAAGAGAAGCTAGGTTCGATCCAAGCTTAGGGCATAAGGTAATCAGCTTGGCTAGAGCTAATACCCAAGGCACCACCTAGGCCTAAGTCAGCAAGTGACTTTTAAAGCCATTAATTCAGGTGGCCGGGTTACGATGCGTAGGAGGGTGGTGGTAAGCCCTGCAAGCAATAACTCGGAACAATTCCTTCTGCGTGCAGTTATCTCGCCCCTGGTTAAAGGGGATTTTCCCCGAGATGTTCGGTTTCCCCATTCCATAAATACTTACGATTACAGTAAGTCTAGAGAGCTGCCATAACTATAGCGTTGCGTGAAGGGCTTGCCACCACCCTCCTACGCAATTTAAGGCTGCCCCTGAATTAAAGGCAATAAAAGTCGCTAGATGACTTGGGTCTAGGGTGGTGGTTTGGGTCATACCCTAGCTGATATTCATTTTCTTTATAACAAAGAAAGTTCTATAATAGTCGAAAAATGATTTTTAATTTTATTTTTGATTTAATTTTTCATACATACTGATACTTGTTTTTCATCTAATATTGTTAAGAATCCCAGAGTATTAAGTGTCCTGTATTAATCAATGAAACAGATTTGCCTTTTTCACACAATGTTGTGGCTCTATACTTGTCTATTATTAACGCCAAGGCCCTTTTCCCCCATAAATTTCGCACTTCATAATATAAATAGCATTATTATTTTCTTTACCGTTAGAACTCCAGCCACTATATACAATTTAAATATCTGTGTATAATTTCAACATTGTACCGCAAACCATGATAGTTTGTAAATATTCTTCATAGAACAGTCATCAATTAAACGTTGGTGGTCCTATTTTGTTCCTTTTTGATTTTCAAATTTATTTATAAAATAAATTAGCAGTTTTTAAAATGATAGTTCTGCATTTTGTGTAGTTGTCAGAAATAGATCACCAAATATTGGCTTACATTTACTGCCACAAACCGAAGAATTGAGGTGTCGGTACCCCTCATGAGAGCATAACTATATCTGGCTAAATTCCATGAAAAACCTTGCTACTCAACTCTTTCCTTTTAAAGTTATCTTGTATTTAAATGTGTAACGTCATTCGTTTTTGAAAGTAGTATGAAACTGCAAAAAATCATTCGCAACTTGTAACGGTTTCTAGTTCGAAATCAATTTGACCATATTTTTCGTTAAAAACATTAAGCAAAAGGTAACTAGTTTTAATATATAAAGAGTTACTTTCATTAGCCTCCTAGAAATCAACTAACGCCAGTTATTCAATTTATTCTACTTAATGTGAAATCAATTTCCATTTAACCTTTGTGAAATACATTAAGCAAAAGGTAATAAGTGTTTCCATTTTTATTTTTATATGTTGACATTGACGTTAAAAACCCATTATGTTTGTTTTCAACATCAACAGTGGGTCCGTTCCATGTTACTATTTACATTGAATAAAGTCTAAGCTTATGGTGTGTAGTTACATCATAAGCCTCCTGGGCCATATTACAGACATAACTTTGGCACGTGCCAGTATCTATCTCGTCAATTTGGAACTTGGGAGAGATTTATCTCAAACCTTCTCAAGGAGTTCTCACGATAATATTTCCAAACCCCCATAGACTACTTGTTCGGAAAGCTATCTTTGACAATGGCCATCTTAAGTAACCCTGCTGCCTTTTTGGCCGCCGATTGGGAAGACCCAGGCGAGGGATTGGAGTCCTCCAACCTGAGCCTCTAAAGTGAGGCGGTTTCTTTGTCACCCAAGGGTGACTGAACCTAATTCTTAGCAAGCCTTGCAACCTTACGGCGTTCATTGCGTTGCGATGTTTTAGAGGGTCGGGTAACGTCAAGCCGGGTACGGCTGGAAACAGACCCTTCCCTTACATAAATGGCTCAAGAAATTCTAGAGAGCTATAAGGAGTGTATGGGGGTTTGAACGTTGGAAATATTATATTAAGAACTCTTTGGAAAGTTAAAGGAAAGTTTTGAGAGATATTGCTTTGGAGTATTTTGGGAAAACATTTTTTAAGATTCCCGAAGAAAATCAAATTAGAATTTTGAGAGACAACTTAAAGGCAAATATTGGGAAAATCGGTTTGTGGAAAACGAAGGGTATTTTAGAGAAAAATTTGTTTTACTTGGAATAG